>NC_034592.1:37401216-37414741 GCF_900095145.1 Mus pahari | reverse complement strand
TCTCCCTCTCCCTCTCCCTCTCCCTCTCCCTCCCCCCCCCTCTCTCTCTCATATTAGTCCATTTAGTTTCCCAAGTTTCTTCCTCCAAAGCTTTGAGTCCTTTTTCCTGGAGCCAAGTTTATAACCATATCAATACCAACATTAATATTGTAGTAATAGACTAACTTCACATGCTGTTATATCTATACTGCTTCTAGGAAAAATAGAGCTGGAGATCATGTGAAAAAATAATAATCCAGACATAGAAAGATAACAATTGCATTTTCTCTCCTATATTGAGTCACCATGAAAATAAAATTTAACCTAAAAGAGATCTAAATTAAAGAAAGAGAGAAAGTAAGACGGGTTCTTTGGGACAAGAAAGGAAACAAGTGAGGGGGAATAGTGGAGAGTAATTATGGCCGAAGTACAATGATGGATCTGTAATAAAATGACAAAGTGGAGATGTTTTTGAAAAGAGACAGTTCTGCCACTAGAAGTGGGCAATAGTTGCTACGTAACCCAGTGGATCACAGTCATGACCAAAATGAAATTGTTATATACGAACATTAAGAAAATGTCCAACTCATCCATTCTGCTTTTCTTATGATATCACCCAGTATCCCCTCTATTTATGGCAATGTTAAGCTCTACCAGAAGCAAGTTATTCCGCCACACACAGAACCCCCCAAAACTATAAGTAAAATTAAACCTTTCCTCGATCTAAGCTATTTGTCTCAGGCATTTTATCACAGCCATCCAAAGCTGATCAACATAATGGCCCAAAGCACGTCCATCAGCATCAACTGTGCCTGTTCTTCCACCTTTACTACACTGACTTCTTCAAAACACCGTGATTATGAAATTCAGGAGCCATTATCAAGTAAAATAAATATTTTTAGCATAAGCATTATGTTCTGTAATAAATTTGGATGTCTACCAAGTGACTTGTGGGAGGGTAGGATATAGAGACTAGATAAACTAGCAAAGGATCTGAAAAAGACAGAGATGAGATGTGAGATTTATCATTCTTACTGACAACACATGTTCCAATTAAAAGTATGAATTGCTTATGTCTAGGATATTCCATTTGACAGCTTCATACCAAGGGCAAGCTTCGGTAACTGAAGCCGTAGAGGTACTGTACAACACTGAATTTCAGGTAGTTACCTTGGAGTGCCTCATTTCTCTGAGGTGGAAGATGGGAAAACAGCAGGCATGAAGATAAAAACCACTCAGCTCAGAGCGGAACACCAGGAACAGCCTGCAGAGGAAAACACACACATGCAGGGACGTGAAAAAATGTGCTAATGAATGTTCGTGAGAAACCAAGCCATAGTTCAGTAACATGCACACATTATTGAACGCTGAAATCAAGTTACATGTATCGCCTCCAATAACTGTTGTTTTGTAGTAGTGAAAGCATTCAACCCACTTCTCCTGGATTTTTGAAATATAAAGTATATTATTATTAATAAACATCACTCTACTGTGCAACAGCACACCAGAATTATCCACCCGTCAGTTTTAATCTTTCCTTTGTATAGACACTGTATTTCAAAGATACATCACACAATTTCACGAAAAGGCAAGCAATACAAACTTAGAAAGCATATCGGTTCTGGTCTAGATACCAAACCCAAAATGTATAGAGGTGAATTTATGTCAAGAAACTCATTACAAAACTTTGGTTGGGTAGAAAAGACAGTATTTATAGTTGGTTATAATGTCAATGTTCCACAAGTTAGAATCACCTGAGTTGCCTTCTATGGGGAGACCCACCTGGATTGTGGGCAGTACCTTCTGATAGTAGGCCGGATAAAAAGAGAGTGATAGGAAGACCACCTTGCCTTCCCTTTTGCTGCTGTCGATTCCTTTACTGATATAGACTAAGGGCCAATAGTTCTCCAAGAATCTTTGAGGTTCTTGCTGCCGTATTCGGGCTGCTGAAGTGCTCAGACTCATGGAGGGAGCTACTATTGGGTTGGCCTCTCCGGTGACAGATAGCTCCCATGGGAGTATCCCAACTGCTGAAGAACCTGCCCTCAAGAACTATACACACCTGGTTCTCTGCCTCTCAGCTGTGATTCAGTCGCTGTGATTTTTAATGATAAGTGATTGGTTCTATTCGTTTAAAGATTCCTAGCTACCATGGACAGTAAACAAGAGTTCTTGTGAGTGGAGGGGCAGATCTCTGAAAGCACCAAGGCTGGCAGAGTAATGATCCACAAGAGGGAAGAGTGAAATCCTGTTCAACGTGACTAAATAGCCGCTGTTGGTTCAAATTTCCAGAGTCTCATTTTGGGTATACTTAAGCACAGCAAAATTATTTGGGAAAAAAAATTCTAATGATAATTAACTCAGGGCCATGTGTCCAACAAAGCTTGAGACTTGTTTACACTGAAACTCTTCAGAGTACATGTGGCCCCGTCCCTAAAGATTGATTTCATTGACTGGGAGACAATGCTCAAGATCAGAGCCTGAGGGGGAATCACGTGATACATAAAATTCTGAGGAAGTCAGGTGTGGCTTCTCCCTACAGACAGCCCAGAGGTCACGAAGGCTCCATTTGTAAAGTTGCAGGTGACATCTCCCATAGAATGGCTTCTATGGACTTAGTAGCAATGCTCAAGACAAAGGTCTAGGGAGGAAGAATCTGGAATAAACATAAAAGTCTGAGCAAGTCTGGTGTGGCCTGGTCCTACAGATAGGGCAGGTCACCAGGCTGTTAACACCATAAATTCCCAGATTCCTGGGCAGAAAACAGGTTATATATCTCTTCCATTGAAGAGACCACCCTGAATGTTTAACATTTTTGACTTCTACGGAGCTTATCTGTGAGCACAAGGGACTTGTTCTGATATATGTATTCCCTATCGAGGCTGCTGTCAACAGCACTGGAAACAAGGGTCACCTTACATACAAACTCCTGTTTCCTGACATTCTCAGATCTTCGGACATCACTGAAGGCCTTTGAAGGCCATAATCACCTGCCATCACTTGAAACTGTTGGCCACTGCCTCTACTGGAGCCACAAACAGAGATCTGTCTTCCCTCCATGACCATGCAATTACACAGAATTCCTTGCAGGCAAAGTTTAACAGGAACCAGCCACTGAGAGAATGTGAGGAATGCAATTCCTAGGCTTCAAGTCCCTTAATCCAGGGGAAGACACAAGAAGAGAGGACAGCAAAGGTCAACAGCTTGGAATATTCAGAAAGAAAGACAACCCTGTCTTGGTCACTCCAGAATCAAAAGCAATTCTGGGCCTTCTCTCTATTTACATTTTATTTGGTGTTGGGGGTTAGGGAGCACAAAATGTATAACACTTCTGTTCAAGTTCACATATTCTTTTCTACAAGAATAATCAGATTCTTTTAGCTCTTGCAAAGGCAAACATATTATGAATAGCGCTCATTCATTGCACTATCAATTTAAAGGAAAAAGTGTATTACTAGTTATGAAATAGAATGTATGGAATAGGATGGGTGAGCGGGCTCAGTAGGTAAAACAGCTTGTCACCATGCCTGACAACAGTTGTCCCAGACTCACACAGCAGGGAGGAAGCAATTCCTCCAATTGTTCTTTAACTTCCACAGGTGTACTGCACACAGATGAACCCAAACATGGGCACACACATGTATACTTGCAGTAAGCAAACAAATAAATGTAATAGTAAACAATTCATGCAATAAATTTTTTCAAGGAAAAGCAAAACTGTGACCAATAGCAGCTAGGGAGCAGAGAAGGTGGAGAAAACACTTTTACTTTCTCATTTAGAGTCGCTAAGGTGTTGATGGGTGGAGAAATCCATGTGTCTAACACCTGTCAAGTTGGCTTCCATGTAAACTTAGAGATACCAATGGAATGAGATTAAAAGAGGAGACCAACATTCCTGGGCTACATTCATCTTCCTTCATACCTGTAAGTAAAAACTTTAAGATTGACAGCTAATGAGTTGAGTTAGCCCAGGGGATGGGGAAGTAGCTCCATTGGTAAAGTGTGTGCTGTGTAAGCATGGAGAACTGAATTTGATCTTGAGAAACCACATTCAAAATCATGTTACGGTACAGCATCTTAGTAGTGCTAGCATGGAGGTGGTGGATGGAGGTAAGTCCCCTGAAGCTTGGTGGAGCTGGCCCAGCCTACTCAAGATCCCATTAGCTCCACCCCGGTGAAGATCCTGTTTCTAAAATCATGGTGGACAGTTCCTGAGGGAAGCAGTGAAAGAAACTGTCTGGCTTACACACACACACACACACACACACACACACACACACACACAAGTAAATTCATGGCATGGAGTTGGGAATATATATATATATATATATATATATATATATATATATATGGATTCACAAATGCAATTTCGACTGCTTTTGATGCTGAGTTTCAGAGCTCTTCATGATTTCTAGTTAAGTTTGCTGAGTTTGAATGAAAGATTTCACTTATAGATAGGAATTTGAAATGAAATCTCAGCCTACCACATTANATATATATATATATATATATATATATATATATATATATATATTAAGGTACTTCCATTTTATCTTAAGGAACATTTTGACAGCTCTTCATGATTTCTAGTTAAGTTTGCTGAGTTTGAATGAAAGATTTCACTTATAGATAGGAATTTGAAATGAAATCTCAGCCTACCACATTATTAGAACCGTGGATCAGAGAACATTGAAGTTTATGACATCTGAAGCTTTCTCTGCCATTCCACAGGACGTTGTAGCAGTTCCAGTTCCCAAGGGATTCACTTCTGAACTAATGCATGAAACAAGTGAGCCATCTCACTCAGTCCATCGTGGCCATGAGGTCCAAATGCCGTGTTCAAATATGGTAAGGGTCAAATGGCATGTCAGAACATCTTTGCTAATCTTGTCCCAGTTGAATTCACTTCCCATAACCAAGCACTAGCTCAGCAAGCTTGTTCACAGTTTAGAGTTCATCTAGGTCACCCAAAAATCTTCATTTTCAAGTTACTCCTCGGGTCCTCCCTGATAAAAGCTCAAGAATTCCAAACAGTCTCACCGAATTCTTTTCCAGTTAAACACTTCCATTCTGTGTGGGTCCTACTTGTAAGATGTTCTCACCCAAGTTTCCATCCGCATTAAATATTTGACACAGTCAGCAATCCCTCCGAAATTTATGTGCTTCAGAAAAGTAAACTGTTTCTGTTTAAAAGAGAAACAGTCCAAGACCTGGGCTACCCTAACTCATAAGCAAAATAGTCTGAGTGCCTCTGTATGGAAGAAGTCCAGCTCCCAAATTACCTGGGGTTCTCACACAGTTAAGATCCCTGTTGCTTCCTTCTGACTGCCACTCCTATCCTTGTGGGTGATAGTGAGCTTGGAAGCATTTGGGGGGAGGAAATGTCCCAGTGTATCTCATTACCCACAGCTGTGTGCAAAGTTACTTTTCTACTGACACAGCTGAAGTATTACAGGTTTAACTGCGGTCCTGTCTTGTGAGCTCTGGGACCTGGGCCAGGGTAAGGAAAACACAGGAAGTTTGCTGGCTGGTGGATAAGGATGCTCCCATGGGCCATAGAGCACTGTCAGCTGTGAGCCCTGACAGGCCCAGCTTCATGTCAGGGCAAGCACAGACCTTTCACCTCCCGGTTTATCGGAATACACACAGCAATAACAGTTACCCACCATGCTCAGAGAGCTTGGGCTGACAGCTTCCATTTAACTTAAATCTCTGTTTGACTATGGATTACTCAAAGAAAAACAACACTCACTGTTTATTCAGAAGTTTGGAAAAAGAAAGAAAGTAGCACTTATTGACTATTATGGCAAATTCGATATATTTGTTACGTATTACTTATCCCAATGACATCTCTCACTCTCCATATATATATATATATATATATATATATATATATATATATATATATATATNTGTGTGTGTGTGTGTGTGTGTATACATGCACATAAACTATATATATAAATTGTAAAACTATATATACATATATATGTATATATATGTATACAGTAAAAATACAGTTTTACAATTTTTATAGGGGAGACAGGCACAGCGATCTGGGCAGAGCTAGAAAGTGTGTGGAAAGGGAAGCTAAATTTCAAGACAGTCTCTGTCTACATAACGGCATTTTTAAAAGTTTTACATGTTTTTATTTATTTATTTATTTATTTATTCATTTATGTATTTAAACCCAGGCTGCCCTTCATCTTGCTATGTCACCCAGGCTAAATGCCATCTTCCGCTGTTGGGATTCTAAGCATGATAACCCATTCATCTAATATTTTACAACATGAAAGAATGCTGCCTGTACATACAGATTTAAAGCCGACAGTTGTAAATTTTTATCAAATCAACAGTTTTGAGCAATTGTTAAACGCTCACCTCTGGGCTCACGGTGAAGACAAAAACATAACAATAATTCTGTGTAATAATGCCTTCAAGAAATTCCCAGCAAAACAGGGTCTCATTAGTAATAAACACACAGGGTTTGCTTCCACGCAAGTCATTTTGACAGTACCTTGGGGACTAGATAGCAGAAGCTACTACTAATAGCTGGGGGGTGGGAAGATGCCATCCAAACAAGCTTTGGAGAGGAGGCAATTTAAATAGTTCATCCCTGAGGTGGGGGGGGGGGGGGGAAGAGGCGAGGGAGGGGGGAGAGTCTGGGCAAGCAGCACACCAAAGGGAAAGACATGAAAACTCGCAGCTTGACTGAGACTCTGCAAGTGATCGTTAATAATGAATAAAGGGAGCGGGTGGGATCCTGACAGAAAATGAACTTGAAGAGTGAGGAGACTCAGCCCTTCCACATAGGGAGTACCAGGTTTTTATGGATTGTGATGGAGGTGACTGAGACTGAGCAAAAGGGAGCGAGATCCTAGTTATGTTTTTAAACGATTATCTCTTCGAGATGGGGGACAGTAATGTGTATTTAGGACAGAGAGTCCCACAGACTGGTGGGAGTTGTCTATCACGATTGGAACATAAAATGTCCCCTGGAGGCATATATATTTGAACACTTAGCTGACAGCACTGCCTTGGAAGGCTGAGGATCCCCTTTGGAGATGGGCCTTGCCAGATGACGTTGGTCACGGGGAAGGGGTGGTTCGCAGTCTTATGGCACTGCCCACTTCCTGCCCTCAATCAGCTTCCTTTCTGTAGATACAGCTTGGAGGATACAAGCCTCCCGCTTCTGCTTCCGCTACCTACACTTCCTGTGATGCCGCAGCTATGCTTTCTCCTGCCCTGTTTTGGATTTTAATCTCTTGAACCGTAAACTCAAACTTCCCTTTCTTAACGTTTCTTCTCATTAAGTATTACCTCACAGCAAGGAGAGAAGTAACTAATGCACTTTGAAAGTCTGGCAGAGGTCTTTGAGGTTCTGAGGATATTGGTTATCTTCAGTCACTCGTAGGCGTATCTGTCATATCTGGGAAAATGCCACAGTGCAGAATACATCACATTGGATTGAATCTCATTGTCCTCCAGCCATACCTTAAAAGTTAATTAAAAAAAAAAATCTACTAATTTAGGTAGCTGATATTTACCCTTGTGCTATAAAGTAGTATTGATATATTCAATATTTTTGTTAGGAAAGACTTACTGAATATTTTAAAAGGATCAGCCGCTGTTAATTTCCTGAACCTGAAAAAGGGAATTCTACCATCCATCTGCAAAATATCCTGACAGGAAGGGTGAGGAGCTGTACAGGATTTCTGCCGGGGAATCTGAAAACTTTTGTTACCAGCTGATATTTATTTGAAGGTGTTTTAATTAAGACATGTGAATCTCATTCTTTGCTCCATATAATAACTAACAATTATAACAATGCTATTGTAAAGTCCCTTCTTAAAAATCTTGTGTATGTTTGAAATGCTAGGATGTGCTGGTTGGTCTGTGTCAACTTGACACCATCTAGAGTTACAGGGAGGAGAGAGATTTAGCCGATGAAGTCCCTCTGTCGAGTGAGCCAGTGGGCAGGTCTATAAAGCTTAGTTTGGTCAGTGACTGATATGGGAGGATCCAGCCATGGGTGGGGCCTCCCCTGTGTAGGTGGCCCTGGGTTGTATAAGAAAGCAAGCAGAGTAAGCCATGAGATGCAAGCTGGTAAGCAACATTCCTCCATGAACTCTGCCTCAGTTCCTGCCTTGGGTTCCCTCGACAACTGGTCTGTAACCTAAAAGCCAAATTAATTCCTTCAGGTTGCCTTGGGCCATAGTGTTTTATCACAGCAGCAGAAAAGCACCTATGACATAGGAAAAGGCTCCGTGTTTCTGAAGCAAGTTCTTGTTTCTTCCCTTGTACAATATCAAGGATAAGTTGCTGACTGCCTTCAGCCTCTCTGATTCTATTCTGTGCTGTTAGACGAAGAAGGCTGTCCTGTATACAGTCAACAAGTAGATCATTCACTATTATGTCAGTATAGTGTAAACACTCCCCTCCAATGTTAATGTTTTACTTTTAAAAATCAGATTCCAGGATTTATCTGGAAGGCAGTTTTAATTTAAGAGGTCTAGAGTTTTAAAATGAACACACATAATCTTCTCTTTCTATTGATAAGCTCAGTGGATTATGTTGTGTTGCACAGTAGTTCTGCAGCTGCCTAGACGCAGCCCAAACAGCCTGCATTCCAAGTGTTATGGTTGATTTTAACGCCACTTTGCCACAAATTAGATTCACCTGAGTGGGTGGCCGCATCTGAAGAGGTCTTGATTGCCTTGGTTGATGAGGGATACCTACCCCAATTGTGGGTACACCTTCTGGTAACACCCCAGAGAATGGAGTGGTGAAAGGAAAATTATCTTTCCCTTTGCCAGCTTGGCCTTCCATCCTGCACTGAATTAATTTGCCCTCCTCCTCCTCCTCCTCCTCCTCCTCCTCCTCCTCCTGCTGTTGCTGCTTCTGCTGCTGTTGTTGCTGCTTCTGCTGCTTCCACCACCTCCTTGTGGAAGGTAGAATCAGTGTTTCAAGCTTTCCTAGTGAACTAGGGACCAGAGGCTCACCAGAAGCCGTTCATCCTTTCAGTGCTGGATTGGGAAAAGTGAGTTGCCCAGCCTTTTGGACTGAATAACTAGTGGCTGTTACCCTTTCTAGTGAAGGATAGCCTTGCAGGCCTGCTTCCACTCCTGAGGCCCCCGGACTCAAGAAAGTTAACTATAAGGTTCTCAGTCTCATAGGTCTGATTGTGCTTTGCTTCCTAATTTAAAGCTTAGTTAATTCACACATGCACACACACACACATACACACACACACACACACACACACGTGCATGTGAGTTATATGTTTGTATGTATATATACATGTATGTGCATATCTTTATATTCATGGCATTGGTTGGTTCCATTTCTCTAGAGAACCCTAACTAGTGTCCAAGGTAAAGGTGCCAGGATTTCCCATGCTGTGCACCACTTTAATGCAACTAGACCATAGCTGCTGGAAACTAGATCCACAGAACACTATAAAAGCAAATTATACTGTAAGAAAGGTCATTGCAGAAACCTACAAAAGCATAACTATATTATAAAAAATCATGTTCAGGTGTAAAACAGTAAAGACCATAGGAGAGCAAAGTACACTAAAAGTGAATTACTGTGGTATACCTTTAAAAATCTACCAGGCTGAACCTTGTCAACTAATTTTGATCATTCATCTAAACCGCTAAGAGGAACTGGTAGTTTTAAAACACTTACTGTCTATCAGATAAACTCAGTAATGAGGTATGAGCATTTTCCCTGTTTTTCCAAAGAAAGTACAAAGGCTTGTTGAAGTAAGTAAATATAGAGTTGAATGAAATTGTGTTGGACCTCTTCCAAACTTATTAATAGGCTTTCTGCACAGGGATAAAAACAGCTTGTAATTCTGAACCTAGTGACATCCACTTCCTTTGGGAAGCTCTTCCTTTGGGTTAAAGCTCTTATGCATAGCTTGGAACACTCAACCAAATCACCTCTCCTTTGGAGTTTGAAAGTATAAGTCACGCGGTATGAGGGGGTCACCTGTGACTGCGTACGCTCATAAGATCTTAGAGAACAGGAACAGTCTTCGACTTCCTAGCTTATATCCTCTGACCTACATGAAGGTGAGAACCCCGTTGGAACCTCTGCCTGAGTTACTTTAATTATAAAATATCTAACACGAGCCCCACGAGGCAGGAAAGATTCATTTTGAGTGACTGAAGATACCGTCCATCTTGGTGGGGATGTCATTGTCTTAGCTACTCTTCCAGTGCTGTGACAGAATACCGTGATCTTGATCATGGTGAGGAACATGGCAGCAGAGGAGCAGGCATGGCACTGGAGCTTACATCCTTATCATAAGTAGCAGGCAGAGAGCACTAACTGGAGTCAGCACAGACCTTTGAAACCTCAAAGCCCATCCCCAGTGACACACCTCCTCCACAGAGCCATGCCTCCTAATCCGTCCAAACAATTCCACCAATGGGGACCGAGCATTCAAATATATGCGCCTTGCGGGCCAATCTCTTTAAACCACCGCAGCATGGTAGCTGGAATTTGAGGTAGCTGACCACTCCTTATCCACAGTTAGAAAGGGAGCGGTTGGGGTGGGGGAGAATAATTCTGGTGCTTAGCCCATAGTCTCCTTTTGAGTAGTCTGGACCCCCTACTTGAGATGCATATTTCCAATTCAGTTCTGCCTTTCTTGGAATACCCTCACAGACATGCCCAGGGGTGTGTCACCATGGTGAATCTAAATCGGATCAGAAAAAAAAAAAAAAAAAAAATCAACCATCACAACTTCCCTGTGCCAGCTCATGTCATGTCTGACATGATAGACTTGCTTCAACAGCCAGAGGTGCAAACAGATTACCGAGGCCCAAAATTACCAGGGAGAGTTCACTAGTCATACGGGTAGATCACTCACTATTTATAGTCTCTGGAACCCCCGACCCCGAATCAACTTGATACGTGCTTTTATGCTAGATTCTTCCTTCTGTTTCATTCAGGAAGGGGCTGATGTACAAGTGGCCATGGCGACATAGACCCATTTTATTTACCAGTGATAGACTTGGGTACGAGAACTCAGAGGAACACTTAGCTTAGAGCTCCCTCGATTTTCTAAGCACTTTGCTAAATCTTGAAGAGAGAAACGTCTGAAGATGAAGCGAGGGCTTCCTCTAGCAATCATAATTTCAGGGCTTTCCTTCTCAGAAGCCTGCTCATCCCCCACAGCTACCAGGTTATACTTTCAAAAAGGAGCAAACTGGGAAATGCCAGTGCCATGGCTGCCTGGTCACGCCCAAATGCTGTTGCTTGCTGCCTGGGAAGTAAATCTTACTGTTGATTGATTGACTAAAAAGGCTCACAGGTCAGGCATACTGGGTTTCAAGCTCCGCCTGCAAGCCAAGCGCCTTTTCAAAGCACTGAGGAGCAGAGCCACCTTCCTTAGAGGGTTTCTTTCCAGGGTCCTCTCTCTGCTGGTGGGAAACTCTGACATCAGGATCACATCCACTCCTCTTACCCCATCGAAGAGATGCAGAAGTGTTCTTGAAATGGTTGGTCTCAGGTCCGCCATTCTGACCCACTGTCCATCCATCACCTGCATAGGAAAAGCCCTCCCTCGGTAGATCGGGGTCCTGATTCTTTCGTACTAGCATTTTACACTGCTTTCCCCATCAATTGCAGTGCAAACCCCAAAGCACTCTTTTCTAGTTTTTTTGATATGCTTTGCTGGGTTTTGCTGAGCCAAGCGGAAACATTTAGGTCTTGGAATGTCAAAAAGAAGAAAAATGAATCCCACCAGCTGCTCAGTCCAGCTTAAGGAGGAAGTTTCCGGAAATCTAAGAGGATTTCCTGCAACTCCAAACACAAAGACCTTTACAGACTCAGCTGCAGCTTGACCCGCATACGGGGCAGGAGACCCAGGTCTTTCTAGCCAAGCAGCTAAATGCAAGCTACAGTTCACCTTATTAAATAGAGGAACAGAGGAACAAACCACTTCAAAAAAATTTATTTTTAATTTTTGTAAAATTTCTAAGATTCAGGTGAAGCCTTGAATGTGTAAGGGGGAAAGATAATAATGTCTTCACACAATCAAATTCCTTCCCTCCACTCTTTTAAGTGTTTCCATGAGGCAGAGCTTAGTGTGCTTATTTTACTGGAGAATTAGCCTTGTGATGCTGAGAAAGTAGCCCAAAGGAGAGCAACTGTCCGTCTCATTCCGAAACTCCTTGTACCTGAAGCCTCCTGCTGAGCATGTAAACAAGTTGTGGGTTTATAGGTCTGTTTCTTCCTACTGCTGAAATCAAATCACATCTGTAGTTTATTCTGAAGAAACACCTTCAAAGGTTCACCTCTAGCATATCAAGGCAAAAACTAAGCCTGCGCAGAAGTGATGGAGAAAGCGCCCATCTCTTGCACCCCTCCCTTCTCTCTTCTCCCCCCAAGCAATTCAATTCTCATATATCGATGAATAATACTTATTATAAATGAGTTTGGAGGAACTTATGCCAGTGTTGAATAAGCAGCGAGATAGAAGGATCAAATATAAAAGAAAGAATGGAGAAGAAAAGAAATTTGAAAAGCATCTTGTGACTTTATTTTCCCATCTCCTCAGTGTGGAGGAGCTTTAATCCTCCACAGGATTAAAGAGACTGTACCTTTACAAATGACTTTACAAAGTGCATCATAAGCCAGATTACATAAACTGCCAAGATGCTGCATATTGTAACTTCGGTGACCTGAAGTGACTAATGTTTATTCGTTCTCACATTACATGTCCTATTTAGTGACTTAGTGATGGCAACCTGACTCCATTTTAGGACCCACCCTGAAGAGGCCACGACCCACATACTATCATATGAGTAGAAAATCCACGAGACAGAATTTGATGCTTCTGTATGCAATGACTTGTGCTAATCCCTGTCTCATTTCATTGGCTAAATCAAGACATATGATCATTGTGACCATTGAACAAAGTAACAATTTCATTCCTATATGCATGTCAGGAAATACTTCAGAAAAAGCACTAGATTGGTAAAGATATGCCTTTAATACTTACCCATTCTGCACTCTGATTATATATTTTCTCTCTTTCTTCCTGTGCTAACACATACTGGCTCCCTCCCCCAGATTCCAAACTCCATTTCAGTTCAATCATAGCATCGTGTCTAAAAGCTCACGATATTCATGCTAGGTGGGTAAGGGGCAAGATGATAAGGTAAGTACACTAAGGGAATTGGTAGGAGAAAGGAGAGAGGCACCCTGTAGTCACTGGTCGACAGCACTGCTGAAATCTTTTCATTTTGAGACACAGTTTTATGTAGCCTAGGCTGGCCTCAGCCTCCAGATGTAGTTAAGGATTACCTTGAACACTGGCTCCTTCTGCCTCTCTCTATTGCTTGACTTCTGCAATTATGGGCACACGCTTCCATGCTGAGTTAATATGGCGCTGAGTGTCAAATCTAGCATCTCCGGCATGCTCAGCAAGAAATCTGCCAACTGAACTATAGCCCCAGCCTGCCTTCTCGCCTTTTCTCTCTCTCTCTCTCTCTCTCTCTCTCTCTCTCTCTCTCTCTCTCTCTCTCTCTCT
>NC_034592.1:37397079-37400901 GCF_900095145.1 Mus pahari | reverse complement strand
TCCCTCCCTCCCTCCCTCCTTTCTTTCTTTCTTTCTTTCTTTCTTTCTTTCTTTCTTTCTTTCTTTCTTTCTTTCTCTCTCTCTTTCCTTCCTTTCTTTCTCTCTCTCTTTCCTTCCTTCCCTTCCTTCTTTCTTTTTTCTTTCCTTTCCTCCTCCTCCTTTTTTCCTCCACCTTTGCCTTCTCCTCTCCTCCCCCTCTTTCCTCTTCCTATTTTTAATTGCTATTTGACAGAACAGATTTGTATTCGAGACAGGACTTTGTTATGTAGCGCAGCCTACATCTGAACTTGCTGTAGTGTTGCCTACACCTCTAGGCAGCTAGATTCACATATGAGAGCCTACATACCCTTCTTAATAATTTTCACCACATTTTGTTCTCTTGAAGTTGTTCCATGGAGTATGTAAGGGGTAGTGTTGACTACATACATTGGCTAGAAAGTCCTTTCATTCCCATGATCATTATTGATCATACATGAAAACAGCATTGGCAAGACAAGTTCTTTAAGGCTACACAGCATCCTTAGATTATTTCCCATTTTACAAGGAGTGAGGAAAAACAAAGTCCTTTTAAACCTTAGTCATAATGATAGAGGTTCTTTTTAAGATAGCTGCCAGCTGGCCGGGCGGTAGTGGCGCATGCCTTTAATCCCAGCACTTGGGAGGCAGAGGCAGGAGGATTTCTGAGTTCGAGGCCAACCTGGTCTACAGAGTGAGTTCCAGGACAGCCAGGGCTACACAGAGAAACCCTGTCTCAAAAAAACAAAAACAAACAAACAAACAAACAAAAAGATATGTGCCAGCCTGTATCCTTTTCCATGACATTTAACATTTACCCTCTATCTTATTTTCCTTTCTTCTCAAGAAGTTTGCTTCAGATATCTGTAATGGGACACTAGATATGCATGAGCCTCTGCATCCCACTCAATATTTTGGAGGCCAGATGTAGTCACATGGACTGAGGCGTTAAGCCAGATTTCTCTGAGAATGTAACTTGGTACTCAGACTTCAGTTGTTTTTCTGCTGGGGGTTTGAATAGGAGACTGTTACTCAGGGGGGGGGATGAATAAGGGCCACATGGCATTCAGATGATCACAGAGAAGCTAAGGATCTGCAAATCAAAGGAACAAAGATACAGTTACATTTATCCCACCGAAAAGAGATGTTGGCTTGCTTTTCAACTTTGTGATACATTGTGATCCAGAAAGTTCTTTACTTCTTATGTTTGATATGGATTTCTATAATTTGTAACCACATGATCGTTGATAAAAACCCCTTAAAATGTTACTGCCTTGAACAAATTCTTCCTGAATGTCTTTGTGCATGATATTATGAAAGATCCCTCAAAGAATAAAAATGTGAATAAGACACAATAGTAGGAATCAAAGAATTTAAAAGCTTATTGGAACGATTAGTAGGCAAATTTCCACGTGAAGATAAATCTACATTTACATAAAACACTGTAGCCACATCAGTTTGAATGAAATATCAAAAAACACATGAAAAAGAAGGGACAGCAAAAAATTGAGAAAGTTATAAGAATAAAAATTCAGAGGAAGACATGACAAAAGTGACTGGAAAGAAGACATTTAAATTTGAGACAGCACAGATTACCATTTGACTAAACAAAACATGCTGAAGAGTAGAAGCAAATGCCTATGGGTGTTCTTTGGAATCATGTTCCAAAGAATAGTACATAGACATGAGACTGGCAGGATTTTGTAATCATCCAAAGGCAAGGTTGGTAACAATGCATAGGGTAGATTTGGATAGTAAAGAAACTATATAGAGAAAAAACAATAGTCTATTTTAATAAGCCATATTGCCTTCGCCAGTGTCACATAACAGGAAGTTATTGATGGAAAGACAAAGCAGACAGACAGGCTAGAAGACCATGCAGCTGATTCAGTATAAATACACAGTGGAAAGGATATGGAAGGAGGAGTGAGCTCTCAACTCCATCCAAGGAAATAAGACAAGAATGAGATCTTGGAGATTAAGTTTGGAACTTGCTAACTTAAATATGCCCATGAGACATGGAGGTAGAGACAGTTCTTTGGTGGTAGAAAATCACTGGGTACCCCTTAGAACTCCAATCTAGGAGAATTCTCAGAGATCATTCTATATGATTCTGTCATTTTAGAAACATGAGAGCTGAGTGCTAAGTGCTTTGTCTGAATGACAAAAATCTTATAAGTATAGGAAGATAATCAGGCAAATATCTACTGATAGGTAGCTAGAGAGTGAGATTCTGGGTGGACAGTGACACAAAAATAGCACAACTGAGCCAGAAGTCTAGAATGAGGCTACATGACAAGGCTGCGTTTTGTCAATGGTGCAGGAAGTGTGTAAATGCTGGTCATTGGCACCATGGCATGCCTGCTGTGTGCTAAGTGCCATGCTAAACACTGTGCCATGCTCCAAAAGACACAGACAATGCGGCCTCCCTGTGCCTGGGGAGCACAGTGCTCTAATTGACAGGGCAGTTCAAGGCCATGAGCAGGCCTTGCTGAGGGACTCCAACCCAGGGTGGGAGGGAGACCCTTGGCTCTCAGCATTAATCATGTGTTCTCAGTGGTTCCAACTAAAACCTGGAGGAAGTTTATTACATCTTAACAGCAAGTCAGATTTCTTTAATTTTACAAATAAATTCTTCCAAGTATCTTACTGTCAGGAGAGAGAGAGAGAGAGAGAGAGAGAGAGAGAGAGAGAGAGAGAGAGAGAGAGAGAGAGAGAGAGAGAGAGAGAGAGAGAGAGAGAGACTTGCTGTCTTCATTAAGAGTGGTTATATTGTTTCCTGAACACGCAATTGCAAGGGTTGCTGCTGTTAAATACATTCTGGGAATATGTATAGATTTTCAAATAAGCTAAATGGAATTAGCTCAATAAATATTATGCACTAATGCTTTGCAACATTGTTTTAACTGAGAAAATTGGTATTTGAAGGCTAAAGTAAAAAGTGAATATTAATTATAATAAAATTTTGATACATTGGGGCATGTATTATTTTATAATAGCAAAACTTGGATGCTTGGCTATCATATATGATTTCTTAAAGTCTGTCTATTTTAGGAGGTTTACACCACAAATGAAAAGTACTCTGAGTGACGTAGCAGCAGAAGCATCCGTGGGAGACTTAGAACAGTCTTCAGAGAAACTTCTGGTTTTCCATCAGGTCTGCTCTTACCTTTACCACATCTGAAAGGAATAAAGAAGGCAAACTAGCTAAAATTGAGAGAGAGAGAGAGAGAGAGAGAGAGAGAGAGAGAGAGAGAGAGAGAGAGATTGATTCTCACCAGTGGCCAGCAGGCACTATTTCTGCCTCTAGATATTTACTTTGACCTATTTACGTACATACGAAGGCAGGCCTGTCCACTTTAATTTGGAACTCGGCTTTGACAGCTAGGATTTGCATTATTTTTTTCTGTCAAGCAGTATGTTATTATTCCTAGGGAGTCTGCACATGGGTAGAGCTCTCCAAAGTCCATGACATCAAGGGACAGAGGAGAAGCACCTCCCAATCCTCCCAGTGAGCTGAGAGTGGGATGCTGGGCTTTCTCCAGGGACACAGCTTTTCAGGGTGCCCACATTTGAAGAGACACGAGCACAGATGGTGCCCCTGAGACCTCAATAGCTCATTCTTCGCAGCTCCAATGTGCCGTGCTTTGCTTTCAGAAGTAGCATTTTTAATTCTTCAGGACACGAGAATGTCAAAAATGTTTGGCCCAGAAACACCTACACAAGCTCTCATGTAAAGAGACAAGCACACACACCCCTGGGTCCTTGATCAGACAAATTCTAAAGCTTTTTTTTTTTTTTTTTTTT
>NC_034592.1:37376774-37396989 GCF_900095145.1 Mus pahari | reverse complement strand
TTTTTGTATTCATTCTAATGACTCATTTCTGTAGTCTGGAAAAAAAAAACAACTCATTTTCACAAAGGTCAATGTTAAAATATCAAGGTGGACTGCCAAACAGAAAAATCTCTACCAGGAAACATCTTTATCTCCTCTCAGAAGGATTTACAGCTACACAATAGCTCCAAGGTCACCTGGGGGAGTAGATGGAATGAATTTTTTTTAAAGGAGTGTAAAGAAATCAGAATAACATATGTGCAAGCAGCAGTCAGTTCAGTTTACTGAGAGGCATCACAGAATGTGGCAGTTCTATTTTAGCTACAGAGCCTCCTTACCCTCTTACACCCAGTACTATGCCAACTCTGTTGTGGATAAGTAGCCCGCAGAGTCCACAATGCTAATAAAACAAAACCAAAAACTTCAAAGAATAACTTTGCAATACAAAATAGTTTTGAGGCATATGAGACCTGGAAGTAAAAAAAATATGACTGAGATACATACCTGAGACTTCATTGTCCCCATCTAAACTGCTTCGTGAACATCAGACTCTTCGATTAAAAATTCATATCAGCAGGACCTACTAAAGAAATGATACAAATCAATTTCGGTGACATGGATCAAACTGATGTTTCTGGAAGGAAATGAGTTCACAGAATCAGCAGAGTCAAGACTTTATACACAGATATAATACAGGAGCAAGGGGCATGGCCTGTGAGAACCTGGACAATTCTTTGTTAGAGGACCAACAGAATCACTACTGCTTCTGTATACTGGATAATGTATACATCCCATTCCTGCCTCTCAAGGACAGCTGGAGCTGAAATCCTGTATCGGGGCAGGGTTACTTCCATCCTCATCATGTTGCTACCAGAATTCCAAGAGGTTACCTGAAACCCCGTCCCCCAAATATCACTGCCTTCTTTTTATAAGATGCTTGGAAAACACTTCTAAGTTTCATATTCATTGCTGGGCCAAACATGCTTTGATAACAGGTTAAAAAATTATGACAAATATAGATATATAAAAATGGAGAATGATATATGTTGAAAAAGGACAGATGATAGATGATGGATAGATAGATAGATAGATAGAATAAAAGGGAAGAAAAAGAACACATACATATATGTGTATATGTATGTGTGTATGTATGTATGTATGTATGTATGGTGTACACATATGTATATGCACCAGGTAAAGGAGCTCCTAATACCAACTTGTCAGAGAAGAAGTTGAAAATATGGCTAAGTGACAACAAAAGAGAAGTTGAGGAAATCTGAACGAAGTGTAAGGAAGTGTGAGATTGGGGATTGGTCTGGTGCTGCTATGTATTCAAACAATAAACACTGCCCCCCCCCGATTTTGTTGCAGTCCAGATGAGCAGATTGTCATTTACTGTGTAAACTTTGCTCATTTTTATTCTCTGACTGGTTAAACATAAGTGGCTGACAGTCAATTACTGGGGAGAATAGAGGTGCGGGGCTTTAGTTCCTGGGCAGAGGGGTTGCAGGTTGAAACCACGAGGCAGAAGGAAGGCGGAGAGAAAATGGAGAACCATGAAATGGTGGATCAAATCTAGCACAGACAGGTGAACTATTGGCAAATAACTCTGGAAACACAGCTGGGGAAAAGCCAATCTAGCATAGAAAAATAGTTTAGGGGTAATCTCCCAATAATTGTACTAAAGCTGATTAAATAAATACATAGGACTCTGTCTCAATTATTGGGGGGCTGGCCGGGTCATCAGAACTAATAGGGTTATTAAAAAAATTAACAACAGTGGGCTGGGCTGGGCCTGATGCTGCTTTGCTAGGGACACTAATTTCCAGCCCAGAAGAAAGCAGAAAGAGATGAAAAGATACCCGGGCCCTAAGACCTGTGGCTGTGGGAGAGGATGGAGATGGACAGTGTTTGAACCCTCACAAGGCATGCCGATAAAGCAAGGCCAGGGCAGGAGGGACCTAGCTATAATTTATCAAAGCAAAAAGACCTCGGAAGTTTCAAGAGAACATCTTGTAAGAAGGCTAAGAACTAGGGCATCAGAAAGCGGCTACTGAAGAGCTTGTACAGTGCATTGAGTGTGGGCAGAGACTACAAAAGCTGCCCTGAGCTCAGCCTCCAGGGACAGGACTCATCATGGGACAGATGGCTGCTAATATGTGGGCAGAAACTGAAGGCTTTCCAAATTTTGTGTCTTTGCACCCTCTAGGAACTTGTAGGACTTGGGGTACTTATTTTTAACTGGTTTTGAAATAATAACAACCTTTAAAAGAACAGGATGGGTTGTCCCCAAAACTCCTGTATTTTCACCCAAATTTGTCAGTGGTTGTAATTTTCCATATATATCATCAATCCTGATTCTTTGTATCCATCCTTCTCCCAAACCACTTCACAGTAAGCTGAACATATCAGGAAGCTCTCTTGAGAAAGCATTTCAGTGAATATTCCCAAAGAACAAGTGCATAACGATCAAATACAGAGAAGCTATTCATACTGTGGCTATTCCATCTGCATTCAATTCTTCCCATATCTCAATGGCATCCTTCATAGATGGTTTTTCTTTTCCTGTGTTCCCAATTCAATTAAAGATCATAGGTTGTCAGTTATTCAGCCTCTTCCCCTGGAAGGAGTCTTCAGTCCATCCTTCTCTTTCACAATTCTGACTTTTTTTGAGGGCGGTCTGACTCAGTTCACCTGATGCTGTTCACGAAGGGGTCCCCTTGTGCATGTACAGCAAGACCAGTGGTATGTTATCTTCAGAACACCCTCCCCAGAGGCACACAGGATGTGTCTACTCCTTAATGTTATAGGGTCATCAATCACGTACATCATGTGGTTGAATTGGTGTCAGCCAGTTTTTGTACGATAAGATCACCTTTGCATCTTACAGTTGGTCATACGCAGGGAGAAATTCAGAGAAAACACAAGCACTGTTTCCCATCCATCTACACTCATTAGTTTCAGCACCACTGATAAGTTTTGGCTACATCTACTTTTATGGTTCATGTAAAAACATAGACTTTTATGTTTACCCATGTGACACAATAATGGTCAGCATACCATTGTGGCTAAGAACATTCCCTTCTCCTTTACTCTTGTATTTGCATGTGCATGTCTTATGGGTTAATGCATTCCTATTCTAATCAGTGAGTTGCAAAATCCCTTGCTACCATTATGGGGAGAAACTCATGGATCACACTGTGGGAATGCACTTCTTTCCTGAGATACAATAATGTTAAACTTGGACTCATGGCCACATTTTAAGGTAACTCGGCCAAACAGGGCTGATTCTGGTGTGATCAGAAGTTAAAAGTGATGGATGAGACTGAAGAGCCCTGAAAAGCATGCTCTGCCTGATGCCTCCCCCTGCTCCCCACCTCCCCCCCCAAAGAAGGCCTTCCCGTCAGGACCGTTTCCTGGCCAGGGAGACAGATCAGTGCAGTGTTTCTTCTGTGTCATCCAAACTCTCTGACTCTAGAAGCAGATAAGCAGAATGAGCACATCTTGTTCTCACTAGACGAGGAAGTGGCATGTGTGATTCATAACCCCAGAGTCTCCAGTTGCTGGGGGTGGAGACCACTCCCAGCATCTCATGGCTCTGCTCAATGCTGAGGTCCCCTGAATATTCTATTCTTGGTTACCAGGGAAAAGGCTGCACATGACAAGATGACTTTTGACAAAAAAAAAAAAAAAAGAAGGAAGAAAGAAAGAAAGAAAGAGAAAAAGGGAGGGAGGGAGGGAGGGAGGGAGGGAGGAAGGAAGGAAGGAAGGAAGGAAGGAAGGAAAATACAACTAAACAAAAGTCAGGGTCCATGTTGCTGTAATCAGGAATAAGAAAGGGCAGAAGCCAGGACGAGAGCTCACATTTAACCTGCTAGCCGAAGCACAATGCACAAAGCACTAAAGGGACTGGAACTGATGGTGAGAAGCCAACACTGAGTTCTGATGGGCTGAGGCCAGGCAAGGGCAAACAAGGGTCAGCCCCCGAGGTTCACAGAAAGGGAGGAGGTTCAAGCTGCTTCTATGACTCTGCAGGGAGAGCTGTCTGGTCTATCTCTAGGACAAACTGGATTCCACACAGGCACGATGATTGAAAGTTTCTCTATATAATATCCATATAGTGCTCAGTGGATTTCCACAGTTGAGCAAACCTTCAGCTAGCAGCAAGGTGCGCTTTCTCTGCTGTTTCTTCCTTCCCTGTGAGGGTGCTTCTCACAGGCAATGTGTCTTTATTTTTAGTTCATGTAAATGAACACTGGATATACTATGTGTTTGCATCTCTCTGTCTCTGTCTCTGAGCTGGGGATTGGGATTCAGGACCCTGCACCATCTAGAGCACTACTCACTTAGCTTCCTTACAAGAAGATTCACCTCGTAGCAGAGGCTAGCTTAGGGCTCACTCTGTAGCCCAGGCTATCATCTAGCTTAGAACCCTCCTGCCTCTGCCTCTTAGCGCTAGGATTAAAAGGATGTGCCACCACATCCAAGACATCTATCCCATTTTACCCTACTTTATACTTACATGGTTTATTCTGGTTGCCTATGGAGGCTCAATATCCATTGAGAAGTATCTTTTAATTCTCTATTATGTGCCTCCCCCGCCCACCAAAAAAATCATAATATTTATCTACTCTACTAATGGACACATGGACAGTTTCCAGATAGAAGTATTTTGAATTAATTGTCAGGAATAATCTAGATTTCTTTAGGTGACTATGTCTGCACATTTTTGCTGAGTATATGCCTATAATGAAATTATTAGACCATATTTATGTTCTGGTAGATGCTGACAAATAAATACCACTGCAGAATAATTGTACAAATTAAAAGTTCCCTTCGGCCTGTGATTTTCTTTCTTTTGGTACTCCAGGCTGAGCCCAGGATCTCATATAAGTTCATTAAGCAGGTGTGGAGCACTGAGTACCACAGTGGGCATTTTTAAATCACAAAGATATATGATAATGACTGACTTAAATAGGTTTCCTGGAATACAGAAAGGCTGACTTCAGGGGACAGTGTAAAGAGTGCAGGCACACAATCATGGGGACATACTGCTGAGAAGGAAATAAGTGTGGAAACTAAGTTTCACCCTGCAAGAAGGGGTCCCTCCAATTCAGCAATTTTTGAAATCTTCCATAAAGCCTGGTATAAAAAAATGCATTGAATAAATAAATGAGGCAGATGGTGGCTTACTCCTGCAATCCTAGCACTTAGGAGGCTGAGGCAGAAGGATTGCCCTGAGTTTGAGTCCAGCCTGGATTGCAGAGTAAGACACAGCCAAAACAAAAAAAGGAAATATTTGGAAATGTTGTTTTTTGTTTGTTTGTTTGTTTGTTTTAAACACTCTGGTTTAAAATGACATATCATTTAAATTTTTTAAGAGAGAGAGAGAGAGAGAGAGAGAGAGAGAGAGAGAGGATGAGAAGCAGAGACAGGTGGAAATAAACCGGAGGGGAGGGGAAAGGGGCGGGGACGGGGTACGAGAGACAACATGAAACAACTTGCCAGTGGGACTGGAAGTGAAACTTGTCTGTCAGAACCACTATTGAAGATTGTAAGTCAGTAATTATTGCCCAGCTTAGGATGAAATGACTTCATTCCATTTACATCATGAAACAGTAAAGTAGCATTTAATTCTGAGAAGTCAGATGATTTTACAGCAGGAACATCTGGAATGGTTTCTGCTAGCCTAGTGCTATGAAACACAGTGACCGGTTTTTTGCATCACCCAGTAGCACAGAGTTAGGGACTCTCCTAATGCTGTGAATAATATGTAAATGAAGAACTTGTCAAATTAGCTGACCCGAGCCTAAACTACAAACTCAAGAAAAGACCCCCAAGAAAGTCGATCAATAAGAATCCAGCAAGTGACACAGCAAAATGAAATCCTCCCAGGACTGGAGACACAGCAGGAAGGGTAGACTCTTAGGGGTGATGGTTTTCAAAATGTACTCAATGAAGAGGTCGAAGGGACAAGGAAATCTGGGTGTGTTGCTGAAGAAATGATAATGACACACAAAGCAGGAGACAGCCTGCTTGCTAAGGCTTGTGTGCTTAAAGCTGGCCTTGGGCAGCAATTGCACAATCCCAGGCCAGATAGTGATGACAGGCCTTGGAATGTGTGGTATTTGCTTGGCTGTCAGGATTGAGGGCTCAGGCAAGCCCAGGGTTCTGCCAGCAGGAGAGCTTAGGCAGCGCAGTGATAGGCACACCCAGGGCCTCCACCTTTGAAACCCGAGCTTCAAAGATGCAACTTAAGCCTAGCTGCAAGAAAGATAGATCAGGGTTGACTCTTTCAAGATCTGTCTGATGATAAATACCAGTCAACCACAGTGAAGGCAGGGGTAGCGGGTAATAGCTTGAGCTGTAGATGGTAATGTGGAAAGAGCCCTTTAGCTGGGAAAATTTTCCCATCTAGGAGAAAGACCAATGAGGTCTTGATCTTTCAGCACCTCAAAGCGGCCATGAAGGTTTGGTGAAAGAGTCAAGGTGGGGGACTGAGTGGGTAGGGAGACACACCTGGGCATGCACAGAATGGAATGAGAAAGGAAGTTCACTGCCTGGGTGATTGTTCGCTTTGAAAAGGCAAACTTTCAGAGACATTTGACAGATTCCTTCTTCTAAGCGGGATGTGGTGGCGTCCAGAACTTGGATGATGGAAGCAGAAGGATCAGGAATTTAAGGTCATCCTCAAGAGTCTGAGTCTAGCCTGGACTATGTAAGACCCTGTCTCAAAAAAGAAAACAAAACAACACAAAAAAAGCATAAGCAAAGTTAGCCTCATTATATGCTCAATCCCTAAAGCAAGATATAGAATATTTATTATCTGTATAAGCTAGCTGTAGTGAAGATTCTCAATTGAAAGTTGGAAAATTGAAAATTTTGGCATTGGTTAGAAGTATATCTTCTGTATTGTAATTACATGTGCTATCCATGCTGTATGCAGACTGTGTGACCTTTATCGCAGACTGTGTGACCTTTATCACAGACTTCACGTGTTATCTTCTAATGTGTCATACAGAATAAACAATGAAAGCAGGATCAGAGGGGGCTGGTTTATTAAAGCCTTCTGGAGGTGCTTGTTCAGCCACAATGTGAACGGTCACCTGAGGAAAAATTAAGGTCGTTTGTTTGTTTATTCATTTGTGTTTGTTTCTTTTTGCTTTTCCGAGACACGGTTTTCTGTGTAGCCCTGGCTGCAGTTCACTCAGGAGACCAGGCTGGCCTTGAACTCACTGAGATATGCCTGCCTCTGACACCCAAGGGCTGAGACTAAAGGTGCTTGTCACTACTACCTGGCAAAAAAAGATAAGTTCCTATTTCAACTGAGAAAGTGTTAAAGTGGAAACTTAAAGGCTCCTGGGAAAGTCAGTTGTGTTGAATGGTGTTTTGCTGGGGCAAACACGTGAAGGAGTGTTTTCCTGAAGTGGACACAAGTGAGCAGAGATTTTGCTGAAGCAGACACATGAAGGAACTTTTTGATGAAGCAGACACAGGTAAAAGGATGTTCTGCAAAAGCAAACAGTGAAAGGACATGTGATGAAGGATTCTTCACTGATAACACAGTTGTATCGGTCTGTCTTACATTGCATAGTTGAGCTCCATTTGTAAGGACTCCATAGAGAGAAACACACCAAAAACCTTCTGGTGGTGTGCTGTAGCTTCTTGCTGCTTCCTCAAACTTTGGCCAATTGGCAGAGTGAAGTCACCTGATAAAGACTCATGGAGTAAAGGCCAAGGTGTTTGCTGAGAAGATGGTCTCCCTCCAATGCTCAGGACCTGGCTCACCCTCAAGGTACAGCAGCTAGGAGAGGCGCTGCCACCCTGTCAGAGCTAACAGTGTTTAATTATTTTATTGTGTGTGTGTGTGCAAGTGCTGGTGGAGGCTAGAAGAGAAAATCAGATCCCCTAAAGCTGGAGTTACAAGCAGTTTTGAACTGCCTGACACGGGTCCAGGGAACCAAATTCAGGCCCTCTAAAAGCGCATCAAGTGTTCTTAATCACAGAGCCACATCTCCAGCCCTTGAAGATATTGTTGATGGGTAGTGAACTGAGTCATTCATTTGAGGTGTCACTAGGAGAATATTCTTTCCATGCCTGAGAGAGAAATTTAAGAAGAAACGGTTTTGCCTTGACTCTGCAAGGGCAAAGCAAGCCATGGAGAAAGGATTCGTTATTCTCAACTGCCATCTTCCCACAGCCCAGTTCTAATGCATTTCCACCCCTCCCAAAAACCTCCTGTCAGTTGAGCACACACGCATGTTCTTAGGTCACATCTATTCATCGCCGTCATTATTTTCTAAAGAAAAACAAATGAATATCTATTGGGAAAAGGAAGAAAATGAAGCAGTCTCAGTAAGAACTTTAGTGGACCTGAGACGTACATATTCAGAAACTCCCTCCTCCCCATTAATCCTCCCCCCTCTATCCATTATGTGGGATTAGTTCTTTGTAAATTTGGATTTGTACTGATGAATTAAAATCTTGGCAAGCAGTGAAAAAAAAAAAAAAAGACTCATGGAGTTTTGCTAAGTCAGACTCAAGTATTGAGGCAAAACCCTTGGAGGACCCACAATGTTTGGAGGGAGTATAAAGTGAACTCAAGGAACTGTGAGAGGAGCTTGGAGCTTGGGGTTTGGCTTGCTTGCATAGCTAAACACTTCTTGGTCTCACATTTTCACTGATCTTCTCTTCATTGAGGGAGGCACAGCCAAGAACTTCTCCTGATGTTCCTGTTGTCCTTGGTCCCCCCTGCTTACTCATGTTGATTCGGCTGAGTCCTAGCTGTTCCTGCTAAGTCGTGCCACCACTGCTGCTCTCTAACACTACTGAACTGGACTGCCGGTGTGTCCATGAAGTGTTTCCTCATGGATCAAGCTGATGTGGCTGACCTGTGGACTGAACTGCTGATTTCTTAAAAATGCTGATGAGATTTGCTCCAAAGAACCATTTCTAAACAGGTTCACTTCCACCGTATCCTTTCTTTTCCACTACCTTTGGTGGGTGGTGGGCTAAAGGGGAGATTAAGTATTTAAGAACCATCATTAAAAATAGGTTTTGAAAAAAAAAATAACTTTTCCTTGGGGAAAGTTTACATACTAACACTGCCAAGTATAACCAAAATGTTCCCAGACTTCAGTACCTATAGGAAATGGGAATACCTTCATCACGTATCCCTTGAGTTGATGGTCACATCTTCTGGCTACTATTACTAAGACTTTAGCAGAACCTTGGTAATAGGTTTTCTACACCAATGAAATAAGCCAATTCAAGCTGAATGGAGAGCATAAGTTCAGGTTTTTTGGTGACAGCTCTAGAGGAGGCCAGTGAAGTCCCCATACAGATGGTGGGGGGGGGGGCAGGCAAGAAAATAGAAAAATTCAAGGGGTCGGGGGAGAAGCAAAATATCTAGATTATATAGGGAAGAGCCTCTATGGGAGGGGAAGCCCAGTCCCTTGGCTGGAAAGTTCAGGGTGGACAGCAGGTTATGCGAGCCATACCTTGCTTCTAACTGGTAGGGACTGAGGGTTCCTGGGAGAACTTGGAGGCCAGGACTGCTTTGGTATGTTAAGTAGGCATGTCAGCTGCATGCCCCAGGTCTGAAACCCAACACTTGGGGGCGCTGTCTTCAAGGCTGATCTCATAAGTTCATAAGGTGACAGGGACAAGTGTGGATGTTTGATGTCTGTGAGATACAATATATCTACTGGTAAGTGTGGCCCCAGGGCCATAGAACAACAGAGGCAGAAAGATTGACTCTCAACATCCCATTACTGGGCAGTTCTGGAGCAGGCTATAGAGCAGGGCACTCTTTCTCTGAGCTTCTCAAGCTCTTCTTCTCCGAAATAGGTCATAAGCTGACATGTGAGAAGCTTTCCATCCTCTGGGGTAAAGGAGCATTCATATCTCTCAAAGGACTCAGAGAACTTTATTCAAGAAGCCTTGCCAAGGCCAACCCTCTGTTCACTGCCACGAGACCACCCTTGTTCTGCAGTCTCATTCTGTAAGCGTGTCTAATACACATGGCACCTGAGTTTAAAAACCATGCAGAGGTTCCCTGTGTCCTTAGGTCTTTATTCCGGGAGGATCTCATTTCATGTAAAACTTAGATGAAAAGACTGGGCATGCTTTTCTCTTGTTAATCTGTCTCATGTATAGGGGACCTAATCCATGAACCTAAGACAGGGAGAAAGGGTTAGCTCTCCTCCTATAGCTGCCTGCAGCTTATTTGAGTGAACACTACTAATCTACCAACACTTCTAAAAGCAACAGCTCGCATACCATCTCTTGGGGCTGCCGCAACCTTACAAGTCTCTTCGTGTCCAACTGCACTAGGCTTCCTCGACTTTCCACCTTGATGAACGTAAAATGAAGGCTGGTTCTTCTTCTCAATTCTGGACCTCCTGAACACCAATGTCCACTTCAAGTTTGTACCCAATAGAACTACAACTAAAAATTAGTCTTCGAAACTAATTCAACAGCACCTTACCCTCACCACCATGCTGGAGGCTTGCAGGCTAGAATCTCCCAGCCTTTCCCAGCGCACACTTTGCCCAACTAGTCCTGCTACCTCAAAAGGCAAATGTCCTGGGACCCAAGATTTAGCTGCTTTCCAAAGGTGACACATAATTTGTGGCAAAGTAGAAATAAATGTGGTTGAGATGACCGCGAATTGTATCCTCCTTGGAAGTGCACACACCAGTCTTGCTTCGACAGAAGCCCAGTCAGGACTCTCACAATGAACCTTCTGCAAGTCTAGATTACCACTCTCATCTAGACTCCAGCCTGACTCAATGGCAGCCTGTTTTCATGCAGTTATGTATCAGCAGGTCTCCTGGACAAGATGCTCAGCCTAACCTCTGTAATGTAGACAGACTAGAGACTTTGTACACAATGTCTGAACCCTTTCTTCTGATTTTTTTTTTCCAGTTCAACAGAACTCTTGGAAATAGTATTTTAAATCATCATATACAAATGAAGTATTGATAAACAGAAACATTGACAGCTACCTGGCATGAAGAATGATGTCCCCATCTTGTATCTGTGGATAATTACTTCCTTAAACACAGCAAGCCAGCCTGCCAGAGATTCAGCATCCGCATTTTTGTGGTCGCCTCCCTTGTAGGTTGTTCGTGTATGTTCCTTAGTATCTGTTTCAGCAGACTGGGCACTGTTGATTTTGCAACAGGGTTTGGCTTCAAATAACCTCGGGTTTGGTATTTTCTAGTCCTTCCTGTGTGCTTCCTTCGAAGCACCTCACACTCTTAATCTCCAGAAGGAGGTTCGGGGGCTTGCCATTTAACCCCCTCCCTCTTTACTAGAAAAGGCTTGCTTGGCTACTTGAGAAGAACTAAATAAAAACGAAGCCGCAGTGTGCTCACCTACTGAGTTCTTTTTGTTGGCAGATATGATACAGGTCTTTATTGAGGGTCTTTATCATCTGAGTTATGATTCCCATGGACAGATATCTTATGACTACCTAGGTGAGCTAAGGACAGGGAAAATAAGCCACAGTCCTTATTTATTTATTTATATGTCCTTACAAGCTATTAGATAACTAATTAAGAGACAAAGTTTGGCAAACTATAGTCCAGTGTCCAACCCAAGCCTATGGTCTGGTTTGTTAATAAAGTTTTACTGGATTGAAGTCACACTACAATGAACTGGGTCAAGTAGTTTCGACAGAAGTTGTATGCCCTGCATCTAAACGATTTGTTGTACGTTCCTTTCGAGAAACCATGCTCTAAAACAATTCAATCTGGGATTATCAGATAAACAACACACAGCTTTGTTCTAACTGAAACAGCTTGTAAGGTGAACATCTTAGGATACCACCTAGTTCTGCAGCTTCCTAGACTTGGAACTGTGTTCGAGTCATTTGGAAAATTTCAAGAAAAGTCATTTAATGTGCCACTGTTTAGGGACAATTTTATAAAGGGGATTAGATTACACAGAATCATTCAAGTCCCTTGTCCTGAGAAACCCTGCCTTTCATGTGGGACATCTCATAGAGGTCATTTTGGATGAGGATGCTGTGGGGAAAGGGAAGCTGGCAAGCCCAATGACATTGGGCCATAGAACACACATCTTAAGGGAGAGTCAGGCTCAAGCAGCAGCAGCTGATGAGCTTGGAAAGGGGGATCACCCTAGCCCCAAACTTACTCTGGCTTCACATAAAGCTGGAGCATCTATTGTGGCAGTAGCTCACCACTCAGAACGTCTTAGTGACAATGTCATTGGACCAGTGCTACAGCTAGCTGCACACAAGATTCCTCTTGATACACAATTTCTAGGTCACTTCCAAAGTTGGAGAAAAGTCCTTGGAATAATTTTTAAATCCCAGCAAGCCCTGACTGCATCTTACTTGTGACCTGCTATCTCCCAGAGCAAGAAGGTTATGTGGGCGTCAAGGGGTCTAGGGAGACCTGGCGTGGCCTTTAGGGAAAGCTACGAGAAACAATGGGAAAGTTCCTGAATATTGGGAAATGTTTCCTCAAGATCAAGAGATTTATTGGCACTCATTTCAAATTAGAATGGTAGCTGCCAAGGTACCAATGGTAGCTGTCGAAGGGCAACATCAATACAGTGGCACACAATGCCCCAGGAGGCCCAAGCAATTTAGATCCTGTTACGTAGCCATCATGTTTCTAAAAGCAGAGTTTTATCACCATACATAGTTTTGGAATTCCTCCTGACTTTGTCGCCGATTTGCCTAAAAACATTATTGGTAGTAAGCCAGGTATTTGTTTAAAGTAGCCAAGCAAGATCTGGAAACCAAAACAACTTCTCCCCAGCTCAAAGACTTGGCAGTCCTCCGGAATGACTTCCACCCCAGCAGGAAACTGCCCCTGTGCACACAGCACCTTCTTTCTTTGAGATAGAGAGAGACTCGGTCCCTGCTGGCATAAGGTAAGAGTCTGATAGGGAGCAGAAATATCAGCCCCAAATATGCCACACCGGCACAAGCCATTGCTTTTATCTGCAAGGAATTAAGAATAACATCATAAGAATTTCCTATTCTCTGTCTTCCCCCACAAGGGATAAAACTCCCTTTGAAAAGATAACAGGCACTTGCCTTTCTGACTGTGTTCCCAACACTATGTTCTGGACCAGCACAATACTTATAACAGGGGACAGAACAAGGAAGCCTTCTGATAGACCTCCCTGAACAGTCTGTCTCTGTGGGACAGTGAACCATGCCAGGAAACTTGGTACGGTTGAACGGGTTCAGAGTCCCGGCACCCAGGCACCCACCTAAGACAGTAGGCGGCTCCCTGCTCCCTATTAGATCCCTGGCCCGGAATACATGTGCCACACTTCCCACATAGGAAACATGACCTGCGATCACTTAGCCAAAAACCATTCTCCACGCTAATAAGATATCTTGAAGCCCTGAGGGTTTAACCAATAATCTTCCCTTCCCGGCCATCCCTCCCTGAAAAAGGTATTTAATCTCTGGTCCACCGTGAGGAGTTGGTCTGCCCCCATTTTCCATGATTAACAGTCAATAAACGGTATGGATAAACAGGGACTGTCTCTTTCATCAAGAACCGCCATTTGGGAGCATGGTGAAAGCCTTCGCCTACCATGTCACTCCCTAAATCTCCTGCAGAGGGCCTCTCTGTGCTCCCAGACAACCATCCGTAAGCTAAGGACTTTTGCCACTTAAGCCTAAATTCCCATTCCCCAGGACCCGGGGCTTCCTTGCATGTCCAGGAGTTTGGGAGCCTCTGGTTCCGGCCTCACTGCAGCCCCTAATACTTTGTTCCTGACTCCTCTGCGGCATCCCAGTGGGGCAACTGGATGCCCGGAGCTTGGGAACCCCAGCTTCGGAGTCCTACATCCTAGGCTGCATCTTTCCACACCCTGAGTGGTGTCTCTGTGCTTCCCTAAAGCCCAGCATCCAACAGAGGCTGCGGTGCATGGTAAATACCATCTACCTCCCCAAGTTCCACCTCCTCAGAGATGGGCCAGAACGCAGACCCTAACCCTAACCCTAACCCTAACCCTAACCCTAACCCTAACCCTAACCCTAACCCTAACCCTAACCCTAACCCTCTACCACACATTTCTCAGTCAGCATCCTAAAATCACCACCCTTAAAAAGAGGCTAATTCTGCCAGGCGATAGTTGCGCACGCCTTTAATCTGAGCACTTGGGAGGCAGAGGCAGGCAGATTTCTGAGTTTGAGGCCAGCCTGGTCTACAAAGTGAGTTCCTGGATAGCCACGTTATACAGAGAAACCCTGTCTCGGGAAAAAAAAAAAAAAAAAAGGAGGCTACTTCTTTTCTCTGCCTGCTCAGTTCTGTTTGTCATCCTCCGCTTGGATGGTGGATTTGCTGATAAAAGCTAAAGTCATCAGAGAGAAAGAAGCTTCAATTGAGAAAGTGTCTGTATAAGATGGAGCTGTACAAAAGCCTGATTCTTAATTAGTGATTTGTAGATGAAGGTCCAGACTACGGACCAGCCATCCTTGGGTTCTAGAAGAACGCAAGGCACAAGGAGCCAGCCAGTAAGCAGCACTTCTCCATGGTTTGTGCATCAGCTCTTGCTTCCAGATTTCTACCCTGTCTGAGTTCCTGTCATGAGTTCCTTCAATGACGAACAGTGATGTCGGAGTTTAAGCCAAATAAGCCCATCTTTCTAAAGTTGCTTTGGCCATTGTGTTTCTCAGCAATAGTAACCGTAACTAAGACCCCAGTTCTAGCAATGCCCTTGATTCAGCCATCGCCAGCCTCCGCACATATGTCCAGTTAGCAGGCAAATAAGAGTTGCTGTCAATCTTCTTTTCAATGGTTTGACTCAGACATTGGCTCCTGAAACAGAGTGTAGGAGAAAGGGGTTCTCTCTCACCTATAAACCGGTGAGTGGATGACAAGACATACATTAGTTGACACAATAGTTAAGGTTTTCCAAAGCTTAAGAAATTCATGGAGAACAGTCCCTGCCAAGGAATTCTTTGTCTTCATTTCTGAATTCTTATTGCTTCAGTGGTCTTTGAGTAGGTACTGGAAGGATGTACTAAAAGTGAGATTGGTCATGGCACAATCTCACTTTGGAAAATAAAGAAGTCCCATGACATCAGCCTTCAAACACAAGGAAAAGAGACTACATGACAAGAACAGGCATAATAGCATGAATGGATCATTTTAAGCAGATCTAGATAGATCCTGTACTTGTATGAACAACAGCCTCTAATTTTGAGTCCTGTGAACACCATTACCAATTGGTTACCACAATGTTCTCAGTAACCTACAAGGTGCCAGTGTGCTGGCTCACTGGGTAAAAAGACTTGTCACTGAGCCTGATCACTTGAGTTCAAGCTCAGGAAGCCTAGTGGTAGGAGAGAGCTGATTCCCACAAGATGTCCTCTGACCTCCAGAGGTTCGGGGATGGATGTGTTCATGTGCACACCCACCAATAAATAAGTCAATGTTTATGTCAAAAGGAATCAGTAACCTATGCGGCAAGGATGATTGCATTTATTTTATGGAAGATGTAGTACAATCAATCTAAGCTTATCCCCTACTGGCTTATAGATGAATGAGACTCAGACTGTGGTTGTTTTATTTGGCTTTGACAATTACCTGGGGAGTAATCCCTAATCTATTCTTCAAACACTGGCCTGACTTCCTCCCCACAGTATATCCCAGATACTTGCTGTTTCTCCTGGCCATGTACTCACCATCTCTCCATCTCTTCTTTTCCTCTCCTCTTTCCCTCTGCCTCCTCCTCCTCCTATTCTTCCTCCTCCTGCTCTTGGTCTCTCTCAATGACTCTGTCTTCTCCACCCCCAACCAGGTAACTCAAAACCCACCTCCCTCTAACCTCTCCAGTAACTGCCTGCTACCAATAGTTTTAAATCAAGGAACTAGGTTTGCATCACAAAAGCTCGTAACCATGAGTAGACCTAAACCTACCCTTCAGATACAAAGGGCGCCTCCAACCCAGAGATCCAAAGACACTGTGTCCACATGCAGCTACTAAGAACTAATTCCCTGTGGTCAGCCAGGTTTCCTGAGATCTTATATAAGGTGCAAGTGTTCCAACTCCATTGTGTTTTATAGGGAGCAATCTGAGGCCAGCTTTGAGCATTTCTGTGCAGGATTGATCCACAGCCACACATTAGGGCAGATGGCTCCACACCTCACCTTTCATTGGCTCCACCTCTTCCTGCGTAAAAACCTTCATTCCTTCTTTGGTCTCCCCACCCCTTGCAAATCAATGCTTTGCTGCTTGTTCTGGCTTTACTCTAGCCTCATCCTGGCTGGGAGCTGGACCGCTTATCACACAAAGTTGCCAATCACTGGTGAGAACACACTGCAGCTATCAGTTAACCAAGGCTTTTTTCATTACCTATTTGTCCCCCAAGTAAATGGCTGAAATAAGAAGACAACTAAAAATAAAGTGAGGACACTTGAATCCATGTTTGTTGCTTCTGTTTAGGAGCCAAGTCGTAATATACACAAATTAGAATGTATAATTTAACATATACTTAAGTTAGAATGTGTTAAAGCATTGGAAAGGAACACATAAAAAAAACTGCCAGCCTATTAGGAAGATAAAGGCGTGGTAGCAAGGTTTGGAGACAGGGCTTCAGCACAATCCAGGGTGCAGTTCCTCTCGCTGGAAGTTTCCAAGTTGCACATTTTGGTCAAATGACTTAATTTCCTGAGCTTATTTCCTCATTAGATGAGAAATGGGTAATACTCATAAAGTGCTTATCCACAGCTTTGGAAAGTGCTAAGTATTCAATAAAATCAGATTTTAGACTTCCTGGAAGAGTCTGGTAAGCATTGCCCGAGCAGGCCAAGTATCTTGAATCATTTCTCTCACAGTGGAACTCTTCCTGACTCCAGGTATCTGATCTCGGGGGGGGGGGGGGCTTCCTGATTCTGCTCTGTGCTTAATCCGCATTGGAGGGTGGTCAACAGGCAGACAATGCCCATTCCTCTTGATAGACAGGGGCCCGTCACTAAAGTCAAATACCACATCACTCTGAAATAGCTTTGCCATCATATCTCTGACTTCATCATTCTTTCCTTAAGCTGAACCCAAACAAGTTAGAAGCCGGTCACCATTTACAAGCCTTTGGAGGGCATATCCCCTCCTCAAAGGAACTGAGAGTCAAACAGGTCCCTGAGTTTCCCACATAGCTTCTTCAGCAGCTGAGAGCACACCACTTCACAGTGCCGCTTCGTGGGTTAACCACAGATGGCTTCCACTTCAGGCTTTCTACCCACAGTCTCATTTCTAAGGTGTTTGCTCCCAGCTTAGCTTTAGTTTATAGATGATTAAGGTTCTAGTAGTAGGAGAGAGGAGGTTTTGAAAAAGGATTGATAAAGCACTTAAAATCTTCCAGGATTATGTGATGATTGAGGTCATTTATTACAATGGAAAATTTGATCTGGTTTAAGCTTTGAACTTGAGAGTGTTAGCAGAATTCTAAGCAGCTTAGGGTCTTCCCAGATGAGAAAGCACAGCTCTGATTTGGCAGATGTTTTCTGAGAGTATCAAACTTCAGACCTTAGCACTATGGGCAGGTTTCATGTTGTAACTGGAAAGTATCGTGATAATTTGCCTTTGTGTGTTGATTTTTGTGCCCTTTGTCGTCTACACCAATGGCTCTGGCATTTCCGTGAACATGGTCCGCTTAGCTTTGTCTCTGTAGGTAGTACTGACCTAGATATGCATTCTCCCTACACAGTGCTCTACGAGTGTGTGCTTGGCTCCACATGGTGAATCTTTCCTTCTTCCTTGAAGATGTCCATGGGTATCTAATCAGGCTCATTAAAATCCTCTTCTAATACACATTTTCCCCTTAGGCACTTACAAGGAAGTTCAACCTACCTTAGGGCCCTGACCTGGTGATCCTCCTAAATCCCCTGAAAGCTCTCTATCTTCCATGGTATAGGTGGCTCCAACAAGGTGACAGAGACTCGCCGGTTTAACCATGAAAACTGCATTTTTCCCCAAGGGTTGAAAATCCAAGATGGAGATGCCAGCAAGTGTGGTTTCAGGTGGAGACTTCTCTTTAAGATTATGTGACTGCTATTCTTGTGTCTCTGGTTAGTCATTTGGGGGATGTGTTTATGCCTCTAGCAACTCTTCCTCTGCATGCTCTACTTAGAAGGATAGCAGTCTGCTTGCATGTGGATCCCTACCTAGCATCCTCTTTCTAATTAATTAGCTTTAGAAGCGTCTGTTTGCAAGTCCTGTCACATTCGGAGAAACTTTAGTGCTGGGATTTTGAGAGGATGAAGCCCCTCCAGATACCAATTCCATTCCACCAGGTTCGTTATGAAAACTTATCAACATGCGTGTCTCTGAAAGTCAGTAGCAAAAGCAAATTGAAAAGAGAAAAAAATGAATAAGCTCTGGCTGGATTTGATTATTGTCACGTTTTCAATGCTGCCGGCTTTTTACAAAGCTCCACTTTGGGTGAGTGCTATAGAGCAGCGTGCCTCACGCTTCATCCAGCCTTGAGCCTTTACTCTCTCTCCTGCTTCCAGAACTCAGGGAGGACCTGCTTGTTGCAAAGGACAGTGTGGAGGCGTTTGCTTGTTTTCATGCTTACTGTGCACTGAGATGATGCACGTTTGTTTGTTTTTTTAAAGACACTCCTAATCTTACTCTCTCATCTTCAGCCATCTCTTATCACAATTGGCTTGACGGGCAGAGCCACCACACAACACTGAAACCCAAATCTGCTGTGTTCATCTGCAAAGCCAAAAATCAATGAAGCCTTGTACGCCAGTGCATCATCAAAAATACATGAGCAAAGCTGTTTGCCAAGTATATCACTGACAAGATTTAGACTTTGTTTAATTGCTTCTATCTTTGCATGTTTCTCTAGAGAAAGTTCCAAAACCTATTGTCCTGGAAAACACTTTATATTGGACTCTTTTGCCCAAATATTGGATGAGGAATGCCTAAGCTCTTCTGCATATTGAACCATCATCTAAAAATCTTCAAAGGCTTTCTGATCAGTAGAGATGAAGGGGTTCCTTTAGGACATTGCCAAAGATGCCAGAAGGATCTTTGGACAAGAGGAACTTGTCAGTCAGACACTGTATATTTTGAGTTTGTGTTTATAACAGTTTCAACTTTATTATAATTTTTATTATAGCCAGAATATGAATTCTGAGCACAGTTATACTTAATCTTGAACCTTAAAAAAAATCCTGTTTGAAATAATCCCTGTCTATATTTTTCTAGTTAACACAAAAATGTTTCCTTTTCAGTATTTATCACCTGTGGTGTTTTGAATGAGAGTGGCTGTTACCCATGGACTCATACGCTAGAATGTTTGGTTGCTAGTTGGTAGACTGTTTAAGGAGAATTAGGAGATATAGCCTTGTTGGAGGAGGTGTATCACCGAGGATGGACATTGAGGTTTCAGAATCCCACTCTAGGCCTGCTCTTGTATTTTTTTCTGACTCCTGCCTTCTGACTAGGATACAGCTCTCAGCTATTGCTCCAGAGCCTTACTGCCATGCTTCCAGCTGTGATGATCTAAAACTGTCAGCAAGCCCCCAAATAATGCTTTCTCCTGTAAGCTTCCCTGATAACGGTATCTCTTCACAGCAATAGAACAGGAACAGATGTAACGTAACCGACGTTACATTTTTTTTTTTTTTGGTCAAAGTATTTCATGGAAACTATATTTTAAACTGAAGTCCCATAGAAAATGGCAAAGTACTGTCCCTTTTACTTGCCCATCATCTTCGCACCACAACACCAAGAGAAGGCAAAACATAAAAAAAAGAGGGAAAAAAAAAAAAAGAAAAAAAAAAAAGGCAGTCAGGATAGATGTTCAAGGGAGGCTTTTTACTCAGATGAACTAACTTCTGGAAAATTTATATTAAAAACCAACCATAATAACAAAAAATAAAAGAAAACAAAAAAGGCAAAACACACAAACAAAAAAACCAAGCACTTAACAAAGATTACAAGAGAAATACAAACAGCTCTTAGAGATACTTTTCTATCAAGCATAGTTTCTAAATCTCTACATGCAGGATCCATGGGGTGACTGTTTTTCAAAGGACACAGTGTAGAAGTGTATGGACCTTACAGCAGGGAGAAAAGAGCAAGTAAGAAAGGTATCTTCTGTACCTATATCCTTTCATGGGTGTTTTGTTCCTTATTCTAAGGAGGAATGAAGTATCCACACGATGGTCTTCCTTCTTGGTTTTCTTGTGTTTTGCAAATTGTATCTTGGGTATACTAAGTT
>NC_034592.1:37349354-37376665 GCF_900095145.1 Mus pahari | reverse complement strand
CCCCCCCCCGGCAATGAAGGGAGCCTATGTGCACCAGAGCAAAGATGGCTCCCTTACCAGCTCAGGCAGTGAGAGCGCTCCCAGGCGGACACCTCTCCTGGTATATTCTTAACCCCATTGTAGCAATGCTATAATTGTATGAAATGTACCAGCTAATTTAAGTTTCTGGCAAAGAGAGTAACTGGGCATACACTCGTGGAAACTCTGAACTGCCTTTGCATGCTTCTGTATTTATAAAGCTGTTCTAAAACAACTTAATCACGTGTATACATTTTATATACCTGTCAATGTTTAGGAAGGATTAATTTCTCAAGGTCTACTTCCAAATTCAGCATTATTTTCCATCTTTGGAAAACTGTGGCTTAAAAATATGATCTCACTATTCTATCCTTTAATCCATTAAATATTAACAAAACCCAGTATCTTCTATCTGGGGACTATTTTTAATTATTTATAAAAACTTGGATAAACTTTGGTTTGGTGCATGTTTCTCTGTTCATATTTTTCCTTACTACTGATCTATGTCTATGGATGCCTTTTGTATTTCAAATAAGTGTTTTCTACATATTGTTTCCCTTAGTATGATGGTGGTATTTTGGCATACCAATACTAAAAAAGACTTTAGCAACTTATGTTCCCTCTCTTGCTGCCTCACTACAATAATTTTCTCAGTTGATATATACAATTAATCTTGGTGTAAAATTGTCTAGCTTCATATGTTTAGTTTATTAGTTCTTTTATTCTTTGTTCAACAACATGAAAGTATATATAAAATTTGTAAAGTAAAAGACACATTGTAATACAAATGGGTATTTTTGTGTGCAGAAAGACACAGAAATACATTCAAAATGATTAACTTGAAATTGTCCTATAGAACCACACTGAAAAACACAGCATGTCACTGGTACAAAGACAGACTCGCATTCCAAAAGGACAGAATATCAGACCCAGAAGTAGACTCACACTGCTATGGCATCTAATTTTTGGCAGATAACAAACAGTGCTGACAAACCTGCATACCCATCAGAAGAAGTAAATGAGGACCACATCTTTCACCAGGCACTAAAAACAATTCAAAGTGAAAGATTTAAAACATGAAGTGCTCAGACTGCGAGTGGGAAAAGTAAAAGACTTTTCAAATTGCAGATGAAGGCAATGACATTCTGAATAAGAGTCAACTATTGGGACTGCAATTGATTAAAAAAAATTCTTCCAGAAAAGGAAATGTAGTAGAGAAAAGCCATCCTAGAGAATGGGAGAAAGCCTTTGCCAACCATACCTCATACAGTGACTGATACTGAGAACACGAAAAGAATTAAAATACCACCAAAGGGCAAAGCTGCCTCAACAATGACCTAATGACGCAGACAGACAGCTCTCCAAGGCAGAAACAGAAAGGACCAGTTGTTTAAACTTTTAAATGGGTTATTAAACATTCCAGAAACACATTTAATTATACCTTAAATATCATTTAGATATGTAATCTGAATAAAATTATGAGTGGAGATTTCATATTATTTACATATTAAATCATTAAAAGTGCTTTGTTTTCTAAGACTTCTTAAAACATTTATCTTTTATTGTTTAGATTTTAAAATATTACATCATTTCTCCCATCCCCTTTCTTCCTCCAAACACTTCTGTGTCCTTCTTGGCTGAATTTAAAATTCATGACCTCTTTTATTATTAATTATTATTACATATATATATTCATATTTATTAATAAATACAACCTGCTTAGTCTGTACAATGCTACTTGTATATATGTTTTCATTGCTGAATATTCAGTATTGTATAATTTGATGTCTATTCTTGTTATCAATTTGACTACATCTGAAATTAATTAAAACTGAATGGCTGGGCACACTTATGAGGGATTTTTTTTTTTTCTTAATTAAATAATGTGAAGTTGGAAGGCCCACTTCTACTCTGGATCTGTGTTTATCAGGCTGACCAGGACGTCACAGAGATCCCCCTTCCTCTGCCTAGGAGCGCTGGATTAAAGGTGTGTACCACCACACTGCCTGGCCAGATCCTAACTGTTGGGTCCTCCCTCTGAGCATTGTGTTGTGCCTCTTGCAGGCATGCTGGGGGTTGCTCCCCAGATCAGCCGGAGTGCAGCAGATCAGGAGTGCAGCAGATCAGCAGGAACACAGCGTCCTTGGACTGCCCACTGTCAACGCCCACTCGTCGCCCGGACCAACCACTAATGTCGTCACGCCTACTCAATTGGACCCGCCTTCTGGACACAGCTCCGCAGAGGACCGGACTGCGCGCCATTGAGAGATTGGGACATTGGAACATGCACCATTGCGACTGAGACACACTCAGCAGGGACAATGGGACATGTGGGGGAGGGTTGGGTTCTCCCGCATGTAATCAATAAATAATAATAATCTTTCTTGCAGATCATCTTATTTCAGGAAGATTAGCTCTGCAGTACGAACCCACCCCAAGGTGTTTTCTGCCCACGCAGACAGGCACCGGTCTGCGTGCAGGCAGAAACACTACACCTAACTTCTAATGTTGGAGACAACAAGAGGAGAATAATAAATTCTGGGGATGATATCAAAAGGAAGGACTCAACGTGGAAGCAGGCTGGTATGAGAGGGAAGAAGTGGCAGAGAAAGGGAGGTGAAGAAAAGCAACAACAATACAGTTTTGTTTGAAATGCATTTGTTTGGGAAAAAAAAAGCCATAATAAAACCTAAAAGGGTTTTATTACTAAAATCACAATTGTTTTTAAAAAAATATCATTACCTATATTACTCCCTTCGGCTCACACACCTGTGAACCACCAACTGGCGTCACTGGCCTCTCCATATTTAAGTTCATTTCTATCATCACAGCTATGTGTAGACATACATACATGTGTTCACAGTCCCACAGGCACATGAATGATCTCTGGAGCTGAGAATCACTCCAGTTTCACTGCTTATTTTGCACCACTTTGGTTTGTGCCCAGGTTTCTAACTGTTGAATTTTCCATCGTTTCTGAGACAAGATCTCCTTAAGTTGTCTAACTCATGTCCCTCTTGCCCCTAACATGTTGGGATTACAGGCATGGGGCATCTTGTGTTCACATTTTATCCACTTTAAATTCCCTAGTTTCTCCCCCTTCATCCTTTCTAGTGTGAAATCATTAATCTGAAAAAACAATAGCTAGAGATCTGGCTAAAGGCATTTTCAACTAGCTATGTGCAAATATATGAACAGTACTCATGTAGAGACTCATATGATGAGAATGCATGAACAACTTTCATATAGATATGGAAAGATCATGTCTATAAGATGCTATTTGCAAGACATCTCAGGTCAAAACATTACTTGCAATAGCTCAAGATCTGAAGGTTTTGAAGTATATAGCTCTATGAAGAACACTGTATCAACAAATCAGTTCCCTGGAGTATAGAATGCAGATGTTTTACAACCTAAACTTTCTCGACTATGTCCCATCATGCTGAGTCAGCAAGATGTGACCACCATCAAAGGAAGGACATGGTTCTTCACTTGAGTTCGTGTGGCTGCTTATTTCCTTGCACTCATTAAGCAAGCTGATCCTAGCTAAAAGCTCTGGTTAGTGTGGGTCCTGTCTACCCCTGTTGGCTCTTTAAGTTAAAAGTTCCAAAGCCCTTTGTCTGAAACTTTTCCCTTTCCCACACGGACTTTCTGTCTAGCACTCTATCCTGCCATAAAGCATCGTGAACTTGTTTGATCCTGCCAAAAACAAGCAGACTAATCAATCAAAAAACTCAGTCATCAAAGGCATCAAGGCAGTAAGCAACCAACTTGTCAGATTTACCTACCACTTCATTTTCATTTTCAAAAATATTTAAAATACTATTACTATTGACTGTATTGAACAAATGTTTTGTTCACTATTTATTTAAATATATATGATATATTTGCTATGATAAAGAATAATTATTTAAAAGGTAAATATGTTTATTTAGATTTGATTTTATACAATATGTTTATGCATCCAAATATTGCATAGTATCCCAAAATTTGTACCATTTTGTGCATCCCTGAAATGAAATAGAAAAGAATAGGCTATAATTCAAAAGCAGTTTAAAGTACTCAGTGCTGGGTAATTTTCAATGGCAAAGTACTCAGTATTGGGTAATTTTCAACGAATTGAACAGTTTTATTATAATACTGTTGCATTTAATCATCTGAGGAAAACACTAACATTTTCTGAAAGATACTAACAGATTTGGATATTTGCCTTGTTTAATGTGTTTTCCAATTTAAAGATCGATTCTTTAGCAGAATAGTTTACACAAAATTGATTTCAGAAAATAATCCATTAATACATTGATCAATTATAAGTCTGGGGTGTCTGAGTTGCCAGAAGCATTATAATCAAAAGTCACATGATGAGCAGTCATTTCTTTCTAAACAACAGGTAAAACTTCACTTACAATTGAACCATGAAAATTTAGTTATAGATTCAACTGCGAAGAGGTCAGAGTATATCTAAAAGCTTCAAATACACCCCTATTCCAACATACTATACACACATGTCCAATAAATCCATATTAGCAGAATCAAAATGAGTAGTCAAGGAAGACTGATCAATTAACAATAAGGAAACTATAATGTTTGAGAGTTTGAATATGTCTATCCCCATGTTAGACATTGGATTGTGTATTCACGCATCTGAACATCGTGTGGCACCTCATTAAAATGAATAACACTAGGGTTTTCTGTTTCAATTAACAGCAAAAAATGTTAACTGTACATTTCCTCTATATAAGTTCCTATTAGATTCAAGACCTCACCTGAACCTAATAGTATTCCTGTCATACAGTAAAGGCTATGAATTATTTTTAAATTAAGTATCAGAATATTGCTGGGTGTAGTGGCACATGCCTTCAGTCCTAGCACTTGGCAGGCAGAAGCAGGCAAATCTGTGTGAGTTCAAGGACAGCCTGGTTTATATAATGAGTTCCAGGAAAAGGCAGAGCTATATAGTGAAATCCTGTCTCAAAAAAAGTATGTCTATGTCTACATCTACATCTATCTATCTATCTATCTATCTATCTATCTATCTATCTATCTATCTCAGAAATTTGATATCAGAAGAGGCCTGAGTTCTTCTGGTCAGTTGCCACAACAAATTATACTTGACTTCTAAATCTAGTCGGCAGGAGTACTTTTCATTATTCACACACAATTATATTATACATTATTTTAAATTATTTAAGAATATACTATTTTGCTGTTGTTGATTTTAATCATGAATCTTAAGATCTTTTGCCATGCATATAGCCCAGTAGCAGAACACACTTCATCTTGAGTGTGTGCACACCCACACACACACACACACATACACAAAGATGCACACACACACACACACACACACACACACATGCCTGTATAAACCTATGGCATACCCCCCAACACACAAAGAATTTTTAAAATTTGACTATCATGGTAGTATTATGATACAGAAATAACCTAATTTTTTAGTTAATCTTTCATACTTTTTACTTATAATTTTATCATTCATTCAATGTTACTATCTTCCAAATTCATACAAGTGAATTCACATCATGTGAATTCACTTTTTATGAAGTATTGATTTTTGAGATTTATTAATGTTGCCATCATTCCTTTGCTTGGCTGTTTAATTTTCTCTGAAACAAATATGTTATATTTATTTACTCTCAACTACAAAATTAAATTTTTAATTATTTCTAATTTAGTACTTAGGATACATATATGTCTCTTCATTGGCGTTCCTGTTTTCCATCTCAAACCTTGTAAACAGGATTTACAAGGACTCACTACAGCACCAACTTTGGCAAGAGCTTCCCTGGGATGTAAAGACTAACACTCAAGGAAACTGTTCAAAGCTTTCACCCAAGTTTATTTTAAAGCATAACAATATCCTTTATATGGGGATGAAGCCAATCCTTACACAAACGTAAACAGGTCCTTGAAAAGGAAAGTTTAACCATCTTGTAATAGAGGATGCACTACTATTCAAGCAGGACCCTCTCTCAATTTCCTTTGAAATGAGTCATCGTCCGTGGCAGCACACAGCTGGGAAGGAAGTTGATGCTGCTGGTCCACACACAATGTGCATGTCCTCATTAACCCATGTTTCAGTCTCTCACCTCTTCTTGGAAGATATCCGACTTTACGTTCTAAGAGGCTTTAAATTCAACATTCTCAATCATTTACAATGCATTCTAAGATTGCTCGTCCAAATACAAGCATGTGAGCAAACATCTTCTTTCCCACTAGCAAAAGATTATTTTTGATACATTTCAGGAACGGAGCCTCGGGGAGCTATTCTGTCAGGGTGATTAAAAATGGAAGCTAGTAGTTGTTGCTGCCATGGGAGAGTAATAACCAGTATAAACTCACCCCACTGGAGAAATAAGCAATGCCTTATATTTTATTCCATTCCCCTAAGATTTTATAGTCTATTAATGATCATTTACTGATTTTCAGTTAATATGGTTCTTGTAATTAAAACAAAACACCAAATATATATTTTCCTCCATAATTACTGTGTAGCATGATGGGATTTTGGTGCTACTGAAAAAAGATTTTTTTTTAAATCACCAATTGTATTTTTCAACACGTTAATCTCTGAAATAAATAATATATACACGCCAAATGGCTCCAAGCAAAGGCAGGGTAAATCTGAGAGCTGGCCTTCTGAGCATTAACACAATACTAAGAACAGTATAAATCTCATCTAGCAAGAAAAAAGGTAAGTTATTATAAACACCTCATCTGTAATACGTCTGTACAAAAGCAGTTTGAATATCTTTGTAGTCTGGTGATGGTTTAGGACTACGAGCAAAAACAACAACAAAAGGAGAGTTGGCTTTGGAACGTGAAGCAGGGCGGAACCTTTCTCCTCTCTTTCTGTCCTCAGGGGAAAAATGTTGTCAACTGTAAGCAACCTAACCTGCTCCGGGAGTGCTTGTCGTGAGTCTTCAGTTTGGAAACTGTATTGAGTGAGATTTGACTCTTACTTCAAGGTCTTATAACTAAGAGAGAAGATGAGTCATACATATAACACACAGAGAAACCTCACAAATAATGATACCAGTGAATCAAATCCATCTTTTTGATTGTATTTATTGAAAGCCCTGAGATACAAAAGAATAAAACTCAGACTTGAGTTGGAATACACAAGCGTTCTCACTGTTGTCCACTTCCCAACCTTTTAATGTATTTATGCTTCAAAGCCATCAGATTGAAGACAACATAGTTTGTGAGAGTAGCCTTAATAACTCCCTTGTCCAGGAAGCTTGCTAACCAGGATGCAAACTACTACAACCGTTGGTAATTTACTATGCAAATCACTACAGCCAATTGTAATTTTCTTTTCTTCCAACAAGATTACACAACACTCGCCATAGACTCGGTCTATAGGAAGTAGTAAAGAAGGCTAGCTTAGGAGATAGAAGATCATGATTTCACATAGAGATGAAGGATGGCACCAGAACCAATTGGAAGTAAATTATTTATCTACAAGCAAACTATACTACTGAATTTTTAAAAATAGATGAAAAAACTAAGTATTGTCTCCTTCAAATATATCTCATCTAAAGGAGTCAGGGATAAAATAGTACGTGTAAGAAAATCTGAAGAAAAAGTCCAAGGCAAGACATGATCGTTGAATTTTAATCACTACTGACTCTCCTGGTTGCCTTGCCAATTAAATTAGTTTAAAATGTCTTTTCTATCATGGAGGTTGTGAATGTTAAGGGGATATTTGAGAATGTAAATGTCTCACAAATTATGGGAAATAAATTATACATTTAATAAGTATGTAACAAGATATTTTTATCATGTATCAAGATTATTTAAAAGAAAATCTAAATGTGCTAATTTAGATGTATTGCCTGTGTGTGTATATCTGTGTAGTATGTGAGTGCCTGGTGTCTGCAGAGGCCAGAATAGGATGCTGGATCCCCTGGAACTGGAATTATAGATAGTTGTGAGCCACCATGTGGATGGTGGAATTGGGACCCAGATCTGGAAGAACAGTTAGTATCCTTAAGTACTGAAACATCTCTCTATGCCCTAGATCAATAATTAACAAAGATTTTTTTTTACTCATTTTTATACTGAAACTATGCCTCTAAGAATAATTTCTAAGAAAGTTATAGGACAGCAATGCAGATGCAAGATAGCAGCAACAACAGGCTTGGGAGCAAAAGACCCTGGAAATTTCTGACCTTTGGAAGAGCTGGCAGAAGGCCAGAAGGGCATAGGCTCGGTTAGCTGGGGTCTAGAGGAGGCTGGAGACCTGACACAAGATCGTTAGAGATGATAATTAGGCCTCCAAACACAATTTATAAAACCTAATACACAGCCTTACAACAGAAACATGAGCCACATAGAGAGAAGCACTCCATCTGTGAAATTTGTAACAAGAGTCATGAGCAGTGTGAAGAGGTCAAATGGAGTGGTAGTTCCAGAGCCACTGCAGTGCTGGCAAAGTGCAAGAATTCCCACAGCATCAAAATCGTCCTGCAGGAGAAGCTTGATAATGTCAAAAGAGAATCTATGGCAGCCGCCAGGACAGTTAGGCCAATTAGCCCAGTTACCTCCTCTGCCTGGTCCAACCCAATTCTTGATTTTCCACAGCAGTGAATTTTCTCCACATACTATAGACTTCAACGTACTGAAGAGGAAGTCCCACTCAGACTTCATCCTGAGACACTGTTACTGGTTTTTTGAAATACCTAAATCGTGCTTTATAATGTCTTCCTCTGTGCAGTGCAACATCTTCTGTCAAACGTATCCGCTGTCTGCTTAGTTGAACTGCTGGAATCAAGAAGGAATGTTCAAACTGGTTTCCTTTAGGAGCTGTGAGCACTGAAAACACAACTGTGAACGCATGTCACACAATCACCTGCTGCTGACACACAGCCTGGGTGTGTCTGCTTCGCTCTCCTACCACAGCTGCGGCCGGCACTTAGAATAGATTGGGAAGGCTTCAGGTAGCACCACGGGACTACTGCTGGCCATGGGGGTGTTTTGGCTGCACCTCTGCTTTCTTTCTTCTTCCCCACTCTTCCTCCCCGACCCTTGGCCAAAGCTTATATTGTAAACCCCCCACTCACTCTGGAATTGGCCTCCGGTGAGGTATTCAGGACTGCCTGTCTCTCCACCTTTATCAAGCAGAGCTACTTCCGAACCCTTCCTCCTCAACTTCCTTGTTGTTCATCACCACGAACGCTTGCTGTGCCCAGAAGCCATCAGATGAGGATGGGAGAACCTGGCCTGCCTCACTTAGCTCGGGACCACACTTGCTCACTTGCCACAAGCCTGAAGAAGGGAGTCCTGGCCCTCAGTTCTTCTGATCTCAGTCAATGGGCTTTGAGATCAGTACTCCAGGTGAACAGAGCAGTCACGGGGCGACTCAGACCTGCCAGAGCTCAGGGTCCTTTGTGGTTATGCCTAGAGAAAGGCGATGCGCGGAGAGCCTAAACACACTGGTTCTTAGATGGCTCCTTTTCTCGTCGTTTCGTTTTTACACATTGAAGAGATTTGAACAGAGCTCTTGTGTTATCCTGGCCACCCATCAGATGTGATGTGGAGCCTGACAGGTTTCAGTGTCGCTGCTTCCTCAGAGCCTCGACAGGGACCTGGAGGAGTTCTGTGCCACTGTGTCTTTAGATCGATGGGCCCCGCCTCTTGGCTCCTTGCCACAACCCCAACTCTGCTTAGGGCCACTGAATAGTGAAATGAGAATACCCAGTAAAATAAAAGCAATGTGTGGTGCTGAACAAAATTTGTAAAAGCAGAGACAACTCAACTCTATTTACAAATATGTTTATGAAAGCTTTATTTGCATTAATGTATGTTGAAAGCAATAATAAAGAGATGGAAAGATGTCTTAGCAGTTAAGGGAGTCTGCTGCTGTTCCAGTGAATTTGCCTTTGGTCATCCACACCCATGTTGGGAGGCTCACAATGCTTGTAGCTCGAGCGCCAGGGGATCTAATGTCTTCTTCTGGCCCCTGTGGTCCACTCATGTGCAATACACATACATATACACATACTTTTTAAAGAAGAAAAAAATTAATTTCCAGGGATGAGGGACAGCTTAGTGGACACAGCACTGATGTACAAAATGAGGACGTTCACTCAAATCCCCAGTATCCACATACAATCTGGGCATGACTTCTCATTTCTATAACTTAGGCGTTGGTGGATGGAGACAGGTGTATCCTAAGAGCTAGCTGACAGCCTAGCTTATCCAAAAAGTGTGACCTTCTAGTTTAACTCATGAAACTGTTTATCATTTTCCTTCTATATTCCTGTATTTTCAAACTGCTTTATTATAATTATAATTATTATCATTGGAGGTGAAATGTTGATTCCAATAATTTGCAGTGGGAGAAGATTATTGTCATATGTTCTATTTCGCAGACATGCTGGCTAGTTTCTTGAGGGCAAGAATTATGAAACTTACTTGTTTGGAATCATAATATGTACCATTATTCCTGAATTAAAAGGCCCACTAACACTTTTCCAAGCAACAAATAACTGCTAGATCTTTTTTTCATCCTCAATCCAAATAAGAAGAGAATTTTTTCTCAAACTATTTTGTTTTTAAACATGCAAAATCTCCTTTATGCGTACTGAATTATGATTCTAAAAATTAGGCTGTTGTAAGCAGTTTTGAAAGAGAATTAATAAAAAGTCGGTTTATGAAAACTGTGGGAATAGCCTGTGTAAAATCTGGCAGCGTCTGCTCCAGGAAGAGGGCCCGCTTCCAAAGAGGAAGTCTCTGTCTGTTTTCCTCATGGAGAAGAATAGCATCTCCTTTCATGAGAAAGTGAAGCGTGCTTGCGGTGCAGAGGGCTGAGTGCTTTCTACTGAAAACCCCATGCGGACCAGGGTGGAAGGCAGCACATGGTGGCAGATCCTTCTCCACTTGGTCCCATCTGCTTAGTGGCACTGTGCCTACCTGCCAGATGGTGTGCTGGCTTCCCAGGGACAAAGGCGCCAAAAGATGGCTTTAGAAGACAGCGTTACTACCACCCCTTTGGGTTTCCTGCCTTGCTAATAACTCACCAGTGTTGATGACCCTGTCCTACTGCCATAGATTTTTAGAGTTTCAAGAAACGCAGTGATTCCTGAGTCCTCTTGGTGGGCTGCTGGTTGGATTCCGATCTTTTAGGTGCCTTCAGAGGAATACCAATGCAAGAGAAAGAAAGACTGAGACCATCTAAGCAGCTGAAGTAGCAAACACCCACAGCATCTGCCTGATGACCCTCTGGGTCATCTGACTGTTAAATGAACAAGGGGAGGTGGGTATTGGCTGTGAAGCACTCTTTCCATTAAATAAATAAATAAATAAATAAATAAATAAATAAGTGGTTCAGTTCACTCAGGGAAGCTGGTCTCTAAGGTTGGGGTGTAACTCAGATTGTTTCCCTCTGATAATACAGGTCCTGGATTGGATCCCTAGCACCATACAAAGAACTATAAGAAGGGACAGAAAATGTGGAGGGGGGGGGAGGTCATGTACACTAAGAGAAACTCTGTGTGAAATGCACTCGCCTGTGGCTTGTGTTCAGCCAGGATTAGGGGACACAATGTGGAAAGCAGAAGAGAACAGCTCTCCAGCATCAGGCTGCAGTGGAGGCAGTTCCCAAGTGTGCAAGCCTGGGTGGCAGGCTTGTTGGGTAGTATACATGAAAGGGAGCAGCTGCAGATTTGGGAGTGGAAGATTCCATCTGCAGATCTGTTCCCCTGCATTCCCAAAGTCGCAAATGCCAATTGTCGGCTGTTGGTGTGTTCTTATCAGGAGCTCCCACATCCTAACTTCCTTCTAAAGACATTATCAGCCCATCCCCTTTCCTGTCCCGAGTTCCTCAGCTCACCTGAGCTTTTTCAGCTGTTAGTCCCTTATCAAAGCTGTTGAAGTAGATAAATAAGAATACAAAATGTTTCTGTTGAAATTTTTTAAAAAATGAAGATAAATCTTTTACACAAACATAGAATCAATGCAAACGCTACAGGGGCCACCCTTTTTTTAACAGAGTCTCCCTGTAGAGCAATGGTTGGCCCAGAACTCTCTATACAGACCAGAGTGGTCTTGAACTCAGTGATGCTCCTGTCTTTGTACCCATGATTTTACAAATAAAGGCATACACAGTCTCATCTGTCCTAACTCTTTATATGACCAGAGAAACCTCAAAGATGAATCAGAAAATATATCAGGAACCCGTTATATGAATGTTTTGAAAGCACAGAAGTAGTTGTTTATGTAAAATGTAAACACTGGGTTCCACAGGAGAGAAATGTTACATTTAGTTGTTCAGGGCTTCTGTGTTCCCATTACATAGAAAAATCATGAAGTCAAGCCCAAGCATATTCTGGAAGGTAGTAATTCATCCCGCAGTATAGGCTTGTTACTGGGATGTCCCAATGTGTCTGGGAAAGAATATGCCATACTCTCTATTGATGTATTTCCAAATTCTGAGTACATTGAAACACATATTCACGAGTTACATATACAATGCTCCTCTTTCAAGTTGTAGGTTGTTAGGCTAAATAAATAAATAAATAAATGCCAGATCCAGTTGTGGAATGCCTCTTCTCAAATTCTTGGCTGAGGACTCCTGGATCACCCCCCAAAACCCAAACAATATAAGGTATTGCCATTGCTCTTGGTTGTTCATCAGAACTTGATAGTAAAACTCTTTTGTTCAAGACTGCACACACACTGGCCATGGGACTTAGAGAAATCAAGTTGGTACAAACTTGGAGGCTTCTTCCCACCTAGCCAGCTTCCATAGTACCAGAAAGGTGCTGCAAAGGCTTCTATGGGAGAAAGTCTTAAACCATCTTAGCCAGCTCACTATCTTGCAAATTACAATAACAACCAGCTAGCTAAGCTGTACTCTTGTGTCTTAGTTAGGGCTTCACTGCCGTGAAGGGACAATATGACCAAGGCAACTCTTTATTTATAAGGGACAACATTCAACTGGGGCTGGCTTACTGTACAATCTCATCACGGCAGAGAGCATGGCAGAGCGAAGGCAGACACAGTGCTGGAAGAGCCGAGAGCTCTCCATCTTGATCCACATGGAGCAGAAGGGACCTGCTGTCTTTGACACGCAGCCAGAAGGCTCTGATTCCACACAGGGCAGAGCTTAGGCATAGGAGATCTCAAAGCCCACCCCTACAATGACACACTTCCTCCAACAAGGCCACACCTACTTGTAGAAGGCCACACCTCTTAGTAGTGCCATTCCCTGTGGGTCAAGCGTTGAAACACATGACTCTATGGAAGCCAAATCTATTCAAACCACCACACCCTGGGTGTGATAGAGGCATGGAATTAACCAATTATTTTCTGATTTGACATAAGCCCCATGCCACAGAAGGGAACTCATGCCTGGTTTTTAAAATCTGATCCCCCAACTAATCGCGGAGGTGCTCACAGTTCTGAGATGAACCTACTCCTGCTTTGCTAGCTGAACAGTTTTCAACTGCCTTCTAAATATGTATTTCTATACTCACAGATTAGAACAGCTCTCCATCGTCATCAGAGAAGTGTGTTTGTACAATGTACAGCTCTTAACACGGCTCACTGAGTGAAAACAGGGACATGACTACTTTAAGGGATGGGAGAGGAGAAGGCTTTTGTTGTAGATCCGAGGGAGAGAACCAACCGATGTATCTGGAAGAGTCCAGTCTGAACATGGCCAGCAGAACAGACCTGGCTATGAGAGAAGTGGGGTGGGGACAAGAGAAGGAGAGAAGAAAAGGGGAATAAAATAGGGGGCCAGGAGAGGGAGAAGAACCAAGCGGCTAAGGAAGCCAAGAGGACAAAGAGAACCAAGAGAGCTTGTGCCCGGAATGGCTTGGTTATATAGATAAAAGAGAAGCTTGGAGAAGGGAAGGGGAGCTCAGAGTCCAGAGAGGTTTAAGATAGGGGGTTGGGAGGTGAGAATTGCAGAGAGGAACCAGGACTCTATAACAGACACTCACTCAAGGTGCTAAGTGATCCTGGTGGGCAGCATCCAGTTTCATATGCTAATCAGCACCCCAGTTGTCTATTTATCCTGACTTTCTTTGGGACCTATTACTTCCAGCTAGTCAAAAGGCAGGGAATAGCTGTCTATGGAGTGCTCAGCCATACATCAGATATTGATATGTGCTGAGCCCCAGGGCTCAGGAAACACCACAGAAAATGTAAGAGTCAAAGGGAGGTGAGAGCCAGGGTTAAACAGCATCTTATGGTCATGACAGACACCTGCACCCAGGAACTCACAACAGCTGTGGATGACTGACCAGTAAACATTCCAGCAAAGATGGGGGGGCTAGTTCATGAAACCTCACTCCTAGTTGAGGAGTGACTACATTGACTGTGGATGGCAGCTGAGAGGAGAATCAGTTTTCATAATGATTTAGTGGCTGGTGCTATGACCACGCCTACATGGGTAGCACTAATTGAAGTAAGTGGGTTATAGGAAAGAAAAAGACAACATGAATCAATCTGTAAAGAGTTGTGTGAGGAGTGAGAACTGAATATATTTTAAATGCGTATATATGAAATTCTTAAGGAATAAATGAAAATATTAAAAGGGAATTCCAGTACAATTAATGACTGCTTGAAGATTTCATATACAGAAACACGGCTTCTTTTATAAAAAGATGCTTTTAAGAACATCAGGTGGCAAGGGCTGGAGAGATGGCACAGAGGTTTATTGCACAGATTGTTCTTTCAGAGGTCCCGAGTTCAATTCCCAGCAACCACATGGTGGTTCACAACCAACTATAATGGGATCAGATGCCCTCTTGTTGTGTGTCTGAAAACAGCTACAGTGTACTCACATAAACTAACTAAATACATCTTTTTTTTTTTTTTTAAAGAACATCAGGTAGCAATAAATCATACCTAAAGACTTTCTAGCTATAAACCTACACTTTTTGAGGAGTCTCACAAGATCTGCATTCACAGTAAAAAATGTACCTCAATACCCTTGTGCATTGGTTGTACCTTATCAATTGTAATCCTGTTCAAGGCACCTTCAGAGGCTCACCTATCAAAAGGAGGGAGAAGATGTTTCATAGCAACTGAGACATACCTTGCTTGAGAGTCACCAGAATGACATGTGTACTATGCCCCATAAGCATGCTTTTCCCTTGATAAACGCACATCCACACTTGGGTGTACTTTATACTTTCCCAGAGTACCTTTCTATTAACCCTCAGGCATAAACCTTTGTTAAGCTTTCTATCTGATCAAGGGGCAGGGGCTGAGGGCATCACCTCTACACCCCAGTCTACCCTATGGCAGATGAGTGGTAGGGTCAGCTCTCCTACACTAGTGCCATCAGATAAGGCTCACCCATACCCTCACCATCAGGGCCAGCTCCATTGTGGTGCCTTGGGATGGATTGCTTAAACCCAGTGCAGAGTCAATAATGACTGATGAAGAAGGTGGGTCAATGAAGATGTGAACAACACACAAATTCCCTTATGATTTTGGGAAAAACAATATTCAAAAGAGACAAAATTTTAAATATTAGAAAGCAGTTACTATGTAGGCATATTTATATTTAAATGCATGCCACATGTTAAGATCTATGCTCCATAAAAGTGATATCACTGGGAATAAAACATTTATTCCCATACTTATATGAGGAATTTCAGCATCATTTCTTTTATTCCCAAGGGAAGTAAAGCTTCATCAGACAGGACTGCCTAACTCTGTACAATATCATCCAAAATAAAACAATAGCAAAAACAAAAACAAAACAAAATATAATACTCAAGAAAAGACATTATAAATTAAATCAAGCTAGGTATTTTTCCATATAAACATTTTTCTGTCTTCTTGGGACTCTTGTTCATGGCAAATCCAAGTTCCCTAATGAGGCTACACTGAAATATTCAGAGAACAATGCTAAACATTTCCCTTTTGTGTTTCTTTTAGTCTTTTAGATTTAAGATAAAAAAATATATAATCTTTCCCACTGAGCTGGATTTTTCTTTGACCCGAATGGACGATAAATTCCTTCCTGGAAAGGCGATTTCTTGCCCTTGACTCTCTTCCCCGTTGTTATAATCATTTGTGAAAGAGATTAAGAAACACCTTTGACACTGGCCTGTGGCTTTCAGATTGCAATGTAGCTATTCTTCTCCACCCTGAAATCTGAATGAATGAGCTACTAGCTTGCTGGAAGAAAAGAAATCCACATTTAAAAGCAAGCAAGCAAGCAAAGGAACAGGGCTGGGGGACTGTTGGAAAGAGCAGGAGACTGTAATCTAGTTAGTAAATAATACTGCAAACCAGGGAACAGTGTAAGTGAAAAGAACAAATTGGTTGGCCTGAGGAGATTTCATAAAAATTTTGGCATTGCACAGTGGGAAAAGTCGCCTTGCCTATTCGCATCAGCTAAAGCATTTCTTGCTACATTTTTTTTTTTTTTTTTAAGAACAAAAATGAGAGCAAAGTGGAAGGTTTCTGGGCAGAGTTCTAATGGACTTGTTTGCTGTGCGATTCATTGCTTCGCCCTATGTAAAAGCATTCTTTTCAGACGCCAGGGAACCAGGTAAATTACCTAATTCACCTCAGCAGATTTTCATGTGCAAAGAAAACATGACAGAACATTTCTTAAGAACCGTCAATATTTATCTCCATTTGTCCAGCAATGTAAGTTGATTTGCTCATTAAACTACTTCAATTTCAAAATATTCATATTAGCTTAAAATGTATAGAAAAAAACCCTACAATCCAACACCTAAAAACACTGAACATTGTGATGGTCTTATATAATTTTAGTGTCTACCTATGCAAAGAACAAGCATACATATATAAGCCCATGTCAGCAACCATGAAATATAAGAAATAGAACATAGTGGATCCACTAGTTTTATTTGGATGTTCCCAAATTCCTTCTGTGCTGGGAAATGGCCTCCACACAAACACACGAATGTGGATACCCACACATGCGAGTATACACATGTGTGTGTAATAGATCTGCCTTAGAGACATGTGCTAACAAAAGTTCCGAGGAATCTCACCTAGAGAATCTCCTCATTATTAAGGGAACTGGGGTTTCCTGTCAGGATTCTCAGTCTCCTTAATTAAAAAAAAAAATTAAGAACAGATTTAGGAGGAAGCTTAGAACAATTTATAGAATGTAAAAGAACCCCTCGCTGCCATCCCAAGCAAGCAAGCTGTAGATCCCAGTAGCTGTCTGAAGGAAGAGGAGGACCGGCAAAAGAAATAAAGGCTTATGCTCATGATTTAAGCTCAGAGGTTTGATGACCAACAACAGGGCAAAAAAGGTAGCGTCAGAGAAAGAGTTAAGAAGCCCAAAGTGCCAGAGGAGGCACACTTGTACTTTGGCCAAAATATGAAAGAAAGAAGACAAAGGAAAGGTTAGGCTTTACCAAGTCAGAATTCTGAACAGTGAACAGATCTAACAGAACCTTCTGGTGGCAGGGATACTAGGAAGGAAACCTGTGCTTTTTCATTAAGGGACAAAAATGTATCCTTTTAGCAAGGCTTTAAATGTATCTGCCCCTTTGAGAGGTGGTCTCTAAGCCAGGTGACTGACAGTTCCAGCTGAATTAATTCTTAAGGCAAGAAATAATGGTGTGTTATATCTCGCACCAAAGTCAGAAGTAAATACTATTCTTTTGACTAGGAAAAGATAACTTTGCCCTAATATGCCTAGAAAGAGTCCTGAGTGAGGCTATAGTAACGCATATACCTGCATACCCTCTATGTTTGAATTACAAGTTGAAAACAGAAATTGGCATTAAGGCTTCTGAAAAAATTATGGGCCTTGTTTTGAAAGTAAAAATTACTCTTATTTTAAAAAGTACTCAATACAAAATGAAAAAGAATGAAAAGAAAAAAATTAAAATTTCAAGTCTGGCCGGGCGTGGTGGCGCACGCCTTTAATCCCAGCACACGGGAGTCAGAGGCAAGAGAATTTCTGAGTTCGAGGCCAGCCTGGTCTACAAAGTGAGCTCTAGGACAGCCAGGGCTATACAAAGAAACCCTGTCTCAAAAAACAAAAACAAAACAAAAAAACCAAGTCTGGAATTTGATCATTCTTTTTCTATTCAAAACAGTTACAATAAACATTTGTTCTATTTTTATTGTTTAAAATAGTCCTGATAGCTACACAATTTTCAATTTCAAAAATCTTCATGAGATTTGATCGTCTCTCCTTGTTTCTAAGTTCCTGTCCATCTGGTTTGGACATTTTTCTCTCATCGTGGCCAGACATTATGATGCACACTTGTAATGATAGCTGCTGGGAAGGAAGCTACAGCAGGAGAATTGCCCCAAATTTCACGTCCAGACAGAGCTACACAGTGAGGCCTATCTCAAAATAAAAATAAATATTTTCGCAGCATGGTATAATCTCCCCAGAGTATCACCCTATTGAATTTATTATTTTCAAAATGGCTGTATCACCGAGGTTATATTATCTTTATTATCTAGTGTATAACCTAGAGTTTCCACACAATCCCCACCAAAATTCTAACAGCATTTTTCATACTATTGGAAAAAGATTTGTGAAAATTTACATAAAAGCACAATAGACCCGTAAACAACCAAATCAATGAGAGGCATAAAGAACACTGTTGGAGGTATAATACCTGATTGCAAGTGATATTAAACCATAGCAATAAAAAACTGCATTGTACTGAGAATACAATAGGGTGGAGTAATATTGGATAGAATGGGATAGAAAAGAATAGGGCTCAGAAATTACAGAACATAACTACGGACAACGGTGTCAAACGCACACTGGAGGAAAGGTAGTTTCTTCACCAAGTGGTCCTGGGAAAACTAGGTTCCATATGTGACAGAGTGACTCTATCTCTACAGCTCTCACCCGGAACCCCACCTCCCAACAACCTAGCCCAAAACAGCTCAAGACAACTCAAAGGCCTTACTAAAAAATATCTCAGATCTGAAGTCGTTAGAGGAAATCACACCAGAGTTTCCCCACTTGCTCTCGAAGCTTATGCACTGCCTAGATCTTGTTTGAGAATGGTGAGCTTTTTTGTTTTCTTTTGAGTTTTTCATGATTCTTTTTCTTTGGAGAATTCTTTTGTTATTCTAGGAGTGTCTGACCACATTATAATTTTAAATATGCATTTTACTTCCTTTATTATTATTATTATTATTATTATTATTATTATTATTATTATTATTGGCGGTACTTCTTGTATAGCCTCCTCGAGCTCGGAGGATATGGGTTAGCAGTAGAAATGACTTGTCAATAAGAACTCACCCATAGCTATTACTGTCTGTGATCATGCTTACTGTATGTTGACATATTTTGACTTTCAATAACCAGTTCTTGGCTCAAAATTTTGCCATTTGAGTCTATGGTCTAGGCTATGGCAACAGTAACTTTTGAAAGTACATAGGCCTTAAAACATATATCAGTTCTTATTATCTATACTAATTTTGCTTTTATTTAGTCACTGTTTGGAGAGTCTTCATATAAAATGTATGGTTTAGGGCTCTGTCCTATTTTCTTTTGTTTGCTCAATGGGAAAGCAAATGCTAACCTTTCCTCATTGTTCTTAGGTGAGAAAGAGGAATTGCAGTAGCTAATGACTTAATTTGCTTGTCTGAAAGACCTTTCATCTTATAACAAGCAGGTGACTTTTAGGTGTGGTCATGTAGCTGGTTGGTGTTAATAATCTGTCCAGACATCTATGCAAACATTACTTCAGACAGAGAGGCTTATAAACACCATAAATTCATCTCCTCCTCGCTTTAAGGCTAGAAGACCATGATAAAGCTCCTAGTTGGTTGGACATCACTTGAGAGCCTCCTTCCTTTTGGACACTACTTTCTCTTAAACCCTTACATGGTTGAAATGACGAATATTTTCTACCCTATCTCTTTAAGGTTTATTTTATAGAGATAACTTTATTTTTCAGGCATAGATATGTTTGTTTTTCATGTGATATAGGAAAGAAGATTCTTCATACCTCTTATGGTTAATACATAATTTTAAGAAGATTTAGAATGACCTATGTTATGTTATGATGAGATATTTAATTGTAATTGATGAGCCAAAGGAGACTAACACTTCGATAGCTGGACTTGCATAGTCAGTCTCAGGAGGAGGAAGTGGCCAATTAAAAGAATAGATCCTGATGGTTAGCTTTCATAATGTAATCTAATGGTTTTTAGCAAGGCACCGGGAGTGAGGAAGAAGGACAAGGCCTGTCAGAACTATGTTTCTCATGCTCCAGCTGGCTAGAGTCCCTTTTTAAAAGGAATATATGAAAGCTTTAATTGTAGACAAGACAGGTGGAGAGAAATAGCTTTAATCCTTAAAACATGCTAGACCTTGAAAAGAGCACTTGATGTGGTGCCCTTTCCAGAGAGCTGCGGAGGCAGTGCCTGAAAGGACTGCAGTCCCTTCGGTGAACTTGGCAGGCCACTGCATCAAGGAAGGTGAAGCCTAACTAACAACGAAGACCCCAAGATATTGATGTCAGAACCTGGAGACATCAACTACAGAAAACCGAATGCATAGAAAGAGGTCAGGTGAGCTTCAGGCCCCAGAGCTAGGGTGGGGGTGGGGCCTTTAGGAGCCCAAGTCATTCTATCACAAGCCCCAGGTGGCATTTGCTCTGGAGAACTTACTTCGCTCTGACTATTATTTGCCATGGTTCCATTTTGCTTTCCTTAGGAATAGAAATATTAAGTCATGCCACTGCATTGAAAGATTGCCTTTAGTATCAGAAGAGACTAGACTTTAGACTTTTACAAAATCTTGAAAGATTATAGGGACTCTTGAAGTTATACTGGATGCATTTCGCATCATGGGTTGGCATAAACCTACAGAGACAAGAGACAGAGTATGTAGCTTAAAAGTTATGTCTAATTATCCACAAGATCTAGAATGCTCTAGAGAGGCAAGCCTCTACAGCCTGGTAGTGAGGGACTTTCTAGATCAGATTAATAAAGACACTTAAACCACCAGTACATGTGCTGGACTCCAAGACTGTATAAAGAGGAGGAAGTGAGTATATATATATATATATATATATATATATATATATATATACACATATATAATATCAATGCATTTCATATAGTTATAACAAAAATATATATTGAATTAATTTGTTGGGTTATTGCTATATCTCTTTCTGTTCCCAGATATACAGGGCATTTCTATGCCCACTGTAGCCCATATAGCTCCTAAGTAAAAGACTAAGAAACCTGGTATTTTATAGAAGGAAGGATTTCTAGTAAACTCTTTGAGTGTTCACATTAGTAGATGAATTAAAACTTAAGATATGTGAAGTGGGATGGGGGAGTTAATATGAGAAGCAATAAAAAAAGATATAAAATAAAATAGTTAAAGAATTGCAAAGGCCACTCTAAGAATTAAATAATTACTTCGATGGCACGAAGGACATTGCTGCCTATTGTGGTTTGGATGTGTAAATTGTATATATTCCCTCATATTCTGGGACTCTGGCCACCGGAGTGGCAATGCTGAGAAGCAGGAAAACCTTTAGGTTATGGAAATTAATGCAAGGTAACCAGGTCATAAGGACATTGGCAAGGAGGAGATTAATGTTTGCCTCCTCAAGTGAATTAGTTCTTGTCAGAGTGAGTTGTCAAAAGAAGACATACCTAGGCTGGATCCTCTCTAGCTACCTCTTTGCTGTGTTATCTATTGTTCACCTGCTTGTGCCACTGTGACCTTATGCACTACTGTGTGTTCAACAGAGGCTGAAAACATGGCACTGTTCGGTCTTGGCTGTTCACCCTCCCAAAATGTGAACTAAATGAACCCCTTCTTTCTATAAAATGCCTAGGCATTGGATACCTTGCAAACCAATCAATCAATCAATCAGTCAGTCATTCAATAAATAAAAAATAAATAGTGGGCAGATAGAAAAATAAACAAATAAAAAATGACAGTCATATGCCAAAACAAATAAACAAAAACCACTAAGGCTATGCAGTGATCAGATACAAAAGAACTGTAAGGATAAAAGTAGAGAAAACAGTATCTATTTACAAAATGTGATGAAAGTCAGACTTTCTTGCTGAGATGTGGTTAAGTTTTCCAATTTTGGAATAATTACAAAAACAATAATTGGAAATAAGCTTGTTTCAAACAAAATTGAGAAAATTATAAATATTGTGGGTATCCTGGTGTGTTGTAAAGACTTTCTGAAGACTTTCTTCTTCATCTGTGTGTGCTTTTTCATATGACTCTGTAGATCCCCTTTAGAGTCTACTTTCACATCTTGAGATGGGAGATGCTCTTGTGACTGACTGACATAGGCCCCTAGAACTCAGTGTGAGTGACACTGTGCCAGGTCTCATGAGGCCTATCTCTCCTCTCACCTCCCCAAGATCATGGAAACACACTTGTGGTAGCACACCCGAGGGACATGCATGAGAGAAGAATCATCTTACATGGAGCTAACTGCAATAATGTCAACAGGCAAATTCCCAATACAAGCAATTCTAGAAGGGAGCAGCCAGGCATAGGACAGAACAGCCCAACTCCCCTGCTGACCTGGGGTTTCCTGAACAAAATTGAGTCATTATTATTATATGTCAAAGCTTTACCAAAGTTGACCAACCGTATCACAGACATAATGAGCAGAAATACATTTACACCAAGGTGAAAACATGGGCTACGTGAGACGTAAAGAAAATCAGATGAAAGAGGAAGAGGAAATGAGAAAGCAGAGATATTGACTCTGCATTTCTCTACCGCCAAATAAATGTAAAAGCAATTCCAAGGTAAGCGTATGCAGTGTTTTAAAAGCGTTATAAGAGTTGTGTGTATAAATGAGTTTGTTCATTAAAATGACAAAAATATTTTGAGCATGCAATATATGGGAATTATACTTTATATTTCTTATAAAACTTGAATAAATGTGCATTTTGATGGGTTGAATTGTAAGTAATGTCACTAGTAGTTCTATAAACTATTTTTTCCAACTTAAAATTCACTCTCTAGCATGTGGAGTGGAAACAAATATGATTCTTTTTATTAAGTGATGACTCTGTTGAGCCGTGTGTGTATACTTGAAAAAAGTAATCCTTAATTCTGTTTAAAAATACCCTGAAAATTTATGCTGCTTTCTCAGTTTAATAAGAACGGAAAATGTATGCATCGAACAATTGGTGATCAGCATTTCCATGAACTGAGAATGGGCAAAAATCACAGGGCTGTTATAATTCTGGATCGTAGTGGGATGTTGTCAAAATGGTTCCTTCTAAACAAAAGGCAGCAAATAACAAGTCTCAGTGTAACCAGAGCTGACACCAGGAAGTAGGTGCTGTTGAGAAGAGCAAGAATGTGGTGGAGACATGGGAGAGAAAAAGAAGCTTGTGCTCTGTGAAGAGAGAAGGAACTGGACATCAGAGGGTGGTGAGGAACAGCCTGGTGTGCTACCACTGCCACCTGAGGTCATGGTGATGTCTGAGCTCTGTGTGGCTCTCCACCAGGTGGGACATGCAGGAGAATTGGACCCACCCCTCATCTGCCCAGGGCAGAAGACCTGGCAGGCTGGCCTCCTCGGTTCCCACCCAGGCCCAGATTCAGAACTCTGAGCTGGCTTCACCCCAGTATCTACCCAACCTATGATCTGCTGCAGCCAGGGAAGAGGCCAGTCCTGCAGAACCAAAGCTGCATTATCTCCAGGATATCTGACAGAAGTCCTGATGAGGGTCCAGTGTTGATGGTGTGACAGAGGCCTGGGGCCTTGAACCAAAGCAATGATTTCATTGAAATGACCATTTCCAATTAAAGCTGTGTGCAGAAAGGGGTCTACTGTGTAATATACCATGACTCAATCCAGTTTCCACTGTGAGATTTTGTTTGTTAGGTTAACTTTTAAATTTTACTTTTTTGTTTTATATTTTCCTTTGAGGATAGATTACAAGGATAGAGGTATAGATATGGAAAAACTGGAAAATGAGTGGATTTGGGGGTGTGTGATGTAAAATTCACAAAGACTCAATAAAAATTTATGAAAAGTCCACATCATAATAAATCTCCCAGTGGAGTGGGAACATGGTAGCCCCTGACTAATCTCCCTCTTTGGAGTCAGAGAGACGAGTGTGAGAGCCTGAGTCTGAGGCAGCCAATCACAGGGTGCACTCAAGGCTAGAAATCTCTTTTGAGTGCCTCAACATAAACAAATCATTAAATAGTGGAAGATTGAGAAGTGACAGTATGTGGTACCTCATCCTATCACAGTCACCATTGGATGATAGAAAATGTTTATTGAGAAATTAATTTAAATTTAAGGAGTCACTAGCAAATCAAAAAGACTGTATGGCAAAAGACAAAATGAAAATATAAGGAGAAGACAAGAAAAGGAAGGAAGGAAGGAAGGAAGGAAGGAAGGAAGGAAGGAAGGAAGGAAGGAAAAAGAAAGCATGTGGCTAAATATCAAACCTTAATGGATATTAATGCTTTAGACTCCTACATGAAAACAAGTGATTATCTCATTTGTTTAAAAATCTTAAAATATTGAGATATAGCTTTCAGTCAAATCAAAATATATAAGGGTAAATAGCAAATGACTTATTAAAGACCATAGAATATTATATATATATATATATATATATATATATATATATATATATATATATATGTGTGTGTGTGTGTGTGTGTGTGTGTGTATAATGACACTATTAAGTTTACATGGATAGATTTACATATGCATCTGTGCATATTTTAAATACCCACCAAACTCACATTTGTATAAGTCATGTCAGAACATCTGAATCATATGAAGGAAAACAACAAGAACTGTAAGGGAAAGCTTATCTCACTGTTGTTTCCTATGAAAGTTGGTGCCTATTGTTTCTTGGAAAAGCTCATAGAATTCATCTTCTTTTAAGGGTAAAACAGTCTAGGAGAGGGTATCTATAAACAATGCAGAGATGAACTAAGGGGCTTTTTTGAGGGTGAAAATTAATTGTTTAAGGAGATTATAGATAAATGACTTTTGTTTGTATGCTGACAGATGGCTTTTTACGGATAGATTTTTAGTGATTGGAGTTGGTTTCATAAAGCCAGGAGCAGTACTGACGGCTATTCTCAACCCTCATCTAACAGTGGAAAATTTACCCCAGAGAGCAGTACCCTGATGGGTCTCAAAATCCTGCTAAGTAAACAAAGAGAAAGCCATAGATTGACAGTGGGTTCTTGGTAGGACAGGAACATTGATAGTTGGTGGGGAACTGTGGCCTTGTTGCTCCAGCTGATGGGTTAGGACAGAGCTCTGTAGCTGCACCTGCTCTGCACCATGGCCTTGAGATCCAAGGTTTTGGGCAGGAAAAGAAACAACAATATCAGAGAGCAGCAGGGCACACCAGAACAGATGGTAACTGAACTTTGGTTTAGAGTCATCTACAAGAAAGTCTGCTTAGCTATTTGGCTCGAGACACCTGAGGTCTTTCCCTAAATCAGCTAAGGAAGAAAAGAGGTGAGGAGAGGTGGACGGAGGGACAGGGCGTGCGAATGCAGCATTATAGGTATTAAACACAGACCTCCTCTGCACAACCTGAGTGATTTGGGGACACAAGGCAAGACCTAGGCTACTTTTATTTCCTTCCTAGAGCATTACTGCCACTTAACATGTGTGTGAAGCCAAGGTATAGAGCATAAAGAAAAGTTCTACTACAGATGAAAAATTTAACATCCTGAAATCAAGAAATTCAATATAGAAAACGGGTATTCAGAGTAAAGTATTACTCCAGCAGAGATAGAAGGGGAGGTAGAAAGTGTAATGGAACACCAAACCGTTTAAGAAAGGGCACCATGGGAGATATTAGGCTGAAACATCCTTATTTAAACAGGAATGAATGGCTTAAACGGGAGATTATGAAACAGGGACTATGAGCTAATGAGCTAGATGCTCAAGATGAAGAACTGCCACAATGCTTCAACACAGGGGAAACAGAAGGGAAAATGCTAAATAGAAACACACACACACACACACACACACACACACACACACGTGAATTCACAGGGGATAGAATTAAAAGGCTTATATTATTTGACTTTTGGAAAGGGAAATATACATCTAGATGAGAAAAGGTTGAAGGATGATGAATTAGAACATCCTAGAATTAAAAACAAAGTTACATGAGCACTTTGGTGCATAGACACACAGTATGCCAAGCAAGACAGATGGAAGAAAAGTTACCTAGATTAAGATTTAAGACATCACACACGTTCAAAGATTGTGACTTAAAAACAGGAAGAAGAGAAGGATGTGAGCATTTCTGGAGAGATTAAGGACTTATCTCTTCAGCATCAGCATATCTCACACACAGGGGCTTAAAAGTCATTACCAACCTCCAAGCCAGAGTTTGGTTTCCCCAGGACACATCAGTTCAGGGAAAATGATCAAGATCCTAGCATAGCTTGAGGTCACTTGGCCTAACCTGTGTCTCTGAACACTAGCTGGACCTCAGAACCTGTGACTGATCTTAATTTATCAACTTGATTATATTGAGAAATACCTAGGCATTTGATAAACTTAATAAAGCACACTGCTAGGTGTGTCTTTGAAGCGGTTTCTCAAGACAGCAAGTGAGGTTGTGGCCTGAGGGGGCGCCTGCTCTGGCTATGGGCAAGACACTCTTTTCTAGCCAGGGCCCTGGATGGACTAATAGGCAGAAAGAAGAGTAAGACCAAGTGTGAATTTTTGGGCTATGTATTGTTTGCCTTTCTGTTTGTCATCTATTCCTCCTCCCTCTCCTCTCCTTCTACCCCAATCTCCTCCTCGTGCCTGTCTCCCCCTCCTCTCCTCCTTCTTGTTCTCCACCTCCATCCTTCTCTTCCTCCTCTTCCATTTTGTCTTATTCTTCATCTTCCTCTTCTTTTATGCTACTGCCAATTATTTGGTTATTCAAGGACATTAGGCTTCAGCTTTTGAAATGTAGACTCACTCCCTTAACAAAAGTTTTCCAGGGTGATTTCTAGCTCAGATGAGCCTTGTCATTGGTCCCCCTGGTACTGATGATTCCAGGTTCTAGCATCTCAGGCTGAGCAGCTGTTGGTTTTCTCTAATCTCCAGAATACAGACTCAACACTGTGGGACTTCTCAACCTATGATCCTATAAGGTGTCTTAGTCAGTGTTTCTATTCCTGCACAAATATCATGACCAAGAAGTAAGTTGGGGACAAAAGGGTTTATTCGACTTACATTTCCATACTGTTGTTGATCACCAAAGGATGCAGGACTGGAGCTCAAGCAGGTCAGAAAGCAGGAACTGATGCAGAAGCCATGGAGGGATGTTTTTTACTGGCTTGC
>NC_034592.1:37313446-37347964 GCF_900095145.1 Mus pahari | reverse complement strand
CATCATGACCAAGAAGCAAGTTGGGGAGGAAAGGGTTTATTCCACTTACATTTCCATACTGCTGTTGATCATCAAAGGATGCAGGACTGGAGCTCAAGCAGGTCAGGAAGCAGGAGCTGATGCAGAAGCCATGGAGGGTTGTTCTTTACTGGCTTGCCTCCCCTGGCTTGCTCAGCCTGTTCTCTTATAAACCCAAGACTACCAGCCCAGGGATGGTCCACCCACAAGGAGCCGTCCCCCTTGATCACTAATTGAGAAAATGCCTTACAGCTGGATCTCATGGAGGCATTTCCTCAACTTAAGCTCCTTTCTCTGTGATAACTCCAGCTTGTGTCAAGTTGACACACAAAACCTCCCAGTACATAAGTTAATCTAGCAAATATCTCTTGTGGATTATATGTACGTTCTATTGGTTCTGATTTTCTAGAGAGCCCCGACATATATCTGGGGAAGCTTTATACTCATGTCTGGATTCTCCCATAGGGGTCTCCTTTAATGGGGCTTAAGTGGCCTACTATCCTGGTGATCCTATCCAGGTGAGTATCCCAGGTATCCCCTGGCTCAGAAGCATTTACATTACTCCTGTGGACATCAGAGTTCCACCCCAACACTCTTTCCCTAGTCATAGTATTACTGCTGCCCAGTAATCACTACTCCCTGACCACTGGGGACCCTTTCCCACTCTGGGCTTTGTGTGAGTTTTTCCTCCAACTTGGAATAGCTCCCATATACTTTAACCAATATCATTCACACTCTGGATTCGGAGCTGGTTTAAGCTGCATTTATTCGAATGTGCAGGCTAGTTTTATATCAACTTGACACATGCTAGAGTCATCTTAAAGAAGGGAATCTTAAGAGAGAAAATACCTCCATAAGATCCATCTATAGGGCATTTTCTTAATTGGTGTTTGATAGGGTATGGCCTAACCCATTGTGGGGGGCACCATACCTGGGCTAAATGGTCCTGGGTTCTGTGAGAAAGAAGACTGAGCAAACTATGTGTCTTAATTTGGGTTTCATTTCTGTGAAGACACACCATGACTACAAAAGCTCTTATGAAGGCAAATATTTAAATGAGGCTGGCTTATAATTTCAGATGTTTTAATCCATTATCATCATGGCAGAAGCATGGTAGCCCATAGGTAGACATGGTGCTGGAGGAGCTGAGAGTTCTACATCTTGATCTAAAAGCAGCCTGGAAGAGACTGATTCCACACTAGATGGAGCTTGAGCATAGATTTCAAAGCCTGTCCCTAAAGTGATTCACTTCCACCAACAAGGCCATATCTATCCCAACAAGGCCACACCTCCTAATAGTGCCACTCTCTATGGGCCAAACATCCAAACACAAGTCCCTGGGGACCAAACCTATTCAAACCACCATACTATGTGAAACAAACCAGTAAGCAGCATTCCTCCATGGCCTCGGCATCATCATCTGGGGGTTCTTGGCTTGAGTTCCTGTCCTGACTTCCTTCAATGATGGACTGAGACATCAAAGCATAAAACATACACACCCTTTCTTTCCCACCTTGCTTTTGGCCATGGTGTTTGATCACAGCAATACTAATCTAGACTGGAGAATCAAGAAACCTGTTTTTCCTAAATATCTCTGACATGGCACAGAGACTTAGAGCAACAGAGACTTCATAATAGGATATATGGAATTTCTTATGCATTTACAACCTTACATTCCTTACAACTCTTAAAAGTCTTTCTCTACCTCTGGACTGCTTGTGTTTACTGTCACAGAAATGTCAACTAATTCACCATTATCTACTATTGCTAAGTGAATAATTGAATGATACCCATAGATCTACAACCAGAAACATCTTAAATTGATATATATTGTGGTTCCATGTCCTACAGACTTTGATTATATTATTTCACAAACATATTATTGTAAAGACAAAATGATGCCAGTGGGTATTGTCTTAGTCAGGGTTTCTATTCCTGCACAAACATCATGACCAACAAGCAAGTTGGGGAGGATAGGGTTTATTCAGCTTACATTTCCATACTGCTGTTGATCACCAAAGGATGCAGGACTGGAGCTCAAGCAGGTCAGAAAGCAGGAGCTGATGCAGAAGCCATGGAGGGATGTTCTTTACTGGCTTGCTCAGTCCACTCTCTTATAGAACCCAAGACTACCAGCCCAGAGATGGCACCACCCACAAGGGGCCGTTCCCCCCTTGATCACTAATTGAGAAAATGCCTTACAGCTGGATCTCATGGAGGCATTTCCCCAACTGAAGCTCCTTTCTCTGTGATAACTCCAGCTGTGTCAAGTTGACACAAAGCTATCCAGTACAGGTATGATATAAGTCTATTTTCTGATGCACAAATATCATTTCAAAGCCATTGCAAACACATATAATTATTTTCCCCCCTTATTAAAAAATAACGTAAAAATGCCTTTTTCTTTTGCAATGAGAAACCATGATTGCAAACTCAGTGATCTGTGAATGCCAAAGTTAGAAAAAAATACATTATTAAAAAATTCTTCATTTGGGGTATGAGGTACCCCACTCAGAACGATGTTTTCTAATTCTATTCATTCGCCTATGAAAATCCTTCTTTTTCATGGCTGAGTAGTAGAAGACCGACAGAGTCAACTTACCTGGACCCTTGCAGGCGCCCAGAGACTGAATCAACAACCACAGAGCCAGCATGGACTGCACCTAGCCCCCTCCCCTGCTTGTATGTAGCAGATGAGCAACTTGGTCTTCACATGGGTTCCCCAAATAACTGGGGCAGGAATTGTCCTTGAGCCTGTACCCTGTGGATCCCGTGCCCCTAAGTGGAAAGCCTGTCTGGCCTCAGTGGGAGAGGATGTGACTAGTCCAGAAGCACTTGGTGTGCCAGGGAGAGGGAGTTGTCACCCAGAGCCTGGTTGGGGGAAGGGGGGTTAGGGGAAAGACTTGCATGATGCGGTACTGGGAGGAGAGGAAGGGCTGATGTTGGATTGTAAGAAGAATAAATAAATTTAATAAAAAAAATAGTTCATTTTATTGAGCCCAGTTTTTTTCTTCCTGTGATTTTCCTAGGATTGCTTTGATACAAAATGTCATTTCAAGATCCTTTGAAAAAGAATAAGAAAAATGCTAATTCTTGTGTAAAGTAAGAATTAAGTGAACAGCCTATTCAGGAAGTGCTTTCAAGGGTGATAAATAAGAAATAACAATGAATCAAAATGAATCATTAGCTTTTCCAAATCCAAGGAATTCAAACTAATCAAAAAATTCTCAGTTCAATCACCGTGAGACTTTGAAGAATAAAGCAAATGACAGCCTATCTGAATGGCATCTGTCCTGCATAGCAAGTGTCTTTAATGACAGGAAAATAACAGGGAAAGCTTAGGGCGGTGAGTCTGAAGGCCAAGCCGAGCGTCCCACAGAAGAATGCTAGTTAATGGAGCAGATATTATCACAGACAATTTCTTATAATGGAGCCACAGTGTTGTGTGGCACCTCAACTGAGATGTCACCCAATCTGTCACATGTAGGACCAGTCCTCCAGATGTCATCATACACAAACTTGGCATCTACATGTCAAAGCAGAGCTTTTGTGCTACAAAGAACTGAAGATCATGGGGCTCAAGGGCTCATTGTGATCTCTACGTTCTTTTACTTAAATGTAAGACTGCTCTGTGCTTGAATTTCAGTCTGATGGTTTGTTTGACCTAAGTTAATGTATGCACATACCACACAGTCTAATTTCCTCTTAACATTAATCTTTCAACTAGTGGTGCGTGTTTTGTTTTTTTTTTTTTAAACACTCCTTTTCTTAGCATTTTTGCTTATTTCTCTTTCCCTCTCCACTCAGGGAGGCTTTGCATGACTGTATAATTTGCTAACTGCAAACACCAGCTCCTCATCAAAAGCCATGGTCTGCTACATAATGATGTTACCACACATCTGGAGGCATAAAACACCACAAATCACTTACCTAACGTTCCCAGGGGTCAGGAATCTTATCATGTCGTCCCCTGCCTATGGCTTCCCAAGCCTGCGGCCACAGTGACACCAAAGATTCAATATTATCTAAATCTGGGCCTGGAGAATTAACCACATTATGGTGGTTGAAGGAAAATGTCCCCCACAGACTCGTGTACTTAGATACTTGGTTCCCAGGAGGTGAAACTGTTTGGAAAGAATTAGGCAGGGTGGCCTTGTTGGAGGAGCTATGTCACTGGGGGTGGGCTTTGAGGTTTCAAAAGCCCATATCATTCTCAGGAAGCTTTCTCTTTCTGCCTTGTGCTTGTAGATGAGATGTAAGCTCTCAGCTACTGAGCCAGCACCATGCCTGCCTGCCTGATGCCATGCTCCCTACGATGATGACCACACTCTAACCCTCTGTAACCATGAGACCTGAACTGAATGTTTCATAAATTTCTTTGGTAATGTTGTTTTGCCACAGAAATAGAAAAAGTAACCAAGATAGAACTTTTTTTTTTTTTTTACATAATAAATGGAATCATTCAGTCTCCTCCCTACCTCGATGGCTTCATCTAACAACACTTTGTGAAATAGCTACCAGCCCATGATTATAGTTTCAGTATATTTCCCCAATGGCTATATAATAGTTCACAATTTCGGTGAATAATAATTTACTTCTGCTACTGCTGAAGGGCATGCATATCCATATTCACACACATCTATCTTTAAAAATAAATGGATGGATGATACATATTTACATGCATATGAAGTCTCAAGCCCTGGACTGCTAAATGATAAAGTGATTTCTTTTTTTCTAAATTGACTTCAACAATCTGCATTTGGTAAGCAGTACATGTGATTCGTTTCTCAAACACTGTATCTAGCAATAGGTCTCATACTGATCTATTAGGTGCGAGCTTGTTATTTTAGTATTTATTGTTCAAGTTACTCAGAGGAAGAAAATCTTCTTGATGCTCTCTCACTTATTTAAGAATATGCACTGGGGGTCTCTGGAGATAGCATAAANTTCTTCCCTCCTATGGACACGGCAGCCTTTGGCAATACTGGTCAGTGGCTTCACACAGCCAGATGCCCACCCGGGGCACATGGAAAGCATCCTGCAGTCCTCCTGTGTCCACCTGCCCAGAGCACTGGAACTCTGGCCGGACACAGGCACTCTCTCCCACTCTCTTCTTCCCCTGCACCCACAGCCCCACAAATTATATATAATATATAATTTCTCTGTATGGCTGTGGCCCATGCTGGCCTCAAGCTCAGAGATTCACCTGCTTCTGCCTCTTGTATTCTGGGGTTAAAAGCATGTGCAGCCTTTAGAATTCAATGTATTTATAATACTCATGGATGCTGTAATAACTCCAAGATTCTCTGAACTAGCTGATAAGGGCTCCTCAAATCCTGATGGTCAGTTTCACAGTTTTTCATAAAAAATTAAATTATATTTTTATTTAGCGCGTGTGTGTGTGTGTGTGTGTGTTCACCCCTGCATACGCACATGCACTATGTGTCTTGATGTACTCACAGAGGTCAGAGGACATTTTTTTGGACTTGACTCTCTCCTACCACCTTGTATATTTCTAGGTTAAAACTCATGTCGTCGGGCCTGGCGTCAGTGTCATCCCCAACTGAAGAAACTCACTGTTTCCCTAAAATATTTTTAAAATAACTTATTTTTTAAATTTCAAAAGCAAAGGTATTCACCTAAAATTTGCACACAGATTTTCTTTTTCGATTCAGCTCCCAAGTTTCTGACCACTCCTAAACAATGACTTTCTGGTACCACATGCCACGTCTCCAGCTCATCTGGAGAGAAACAGTCTTTAGAGACACAATAAGAGTCCAGGTCTTGGTTCCCAGACATGCTTTGTCTTCAAATCTTGGCAACCATCTGTCTCGGAAGGGTAAAGAATTTACTGTTGGGGCTAGATAGAGGGTTTCCAGTTTCTTCTTTGTACAACGCTAGCCCCGTTTTTCATCCTTTTCCCTTCGTTGCTGCTGGTTCCTAAGATCATCCTATTTGGCTTCCTAACTACCCAAAGTTTTGAGCATGCTGCCTGCTATTTTGTGTTATTGGGGACAGGAATGACTGTTGAATACTTTAACAACATGCTCAGCTTTTGTCCCCCTACTGTGTTCTCATAGGTGAGATGTTCGTTGTAGTGATTGACTCTAGTGTATCTTTGCCCACTGCTCAGCTTCATTAATGTCATGTGACCGATTAGTGAATTTCTGAATTCTTTATTCTTAAAAACATTTGTTTAACACTGTAACTAGCGTGAAGACGGAGACAGAGGGAAAAACCCTGGGTCTTACCAGCTTTCTGTTATCCTTGCAACTCAGCGTTTACTAAAAATTCACAAATCTCATTTTGCAAACCTAGAGAGCATTTTTAGAGTGTTACTCAAAATTGCTCATAAAGTGTTTTCTGATACACAACACCCTAAGAAGCATATTCAAGAGTTTCTGCCACCACATGCAGAAATCTCTCTTGAGTTATGCTTTTAGAAATATCACCCCCCCACACACACATATATCATGACCATCTGTTACTATAGGTCCAGGAAATCTGATACCCTCCTTTGGCCTATATGAGCACAAAGACACAAACTGTCCATAAATATGCTTGCACACAAAACACTCACACAAATTAAATAAGGTAAAATAAAAAAAAATAAACAGGTATGTTAATGAGTAAGGTCATCACTATAGTTCTCACATAATGAATTATTATTTTGGTTAGTGATTTCAGTTAGCAGTATGTTTCCCATGTTCATTAGCACATGATAGTTGTATACCATTAATTGCATTAGGATAGTGTCTGTGTGTGTGTGTGTGTGTGTGTGTGTGTGGTTGCATTTAGAAGCTCTTCCCTTTCTCTTGACTTTATGTTCCTGTGTTGCTTTTCTCATGTTTTGTTGAGTTGTACATTTATACTGTCTAGTAGCAGTCTGTGCTCCATTGAGAATGTTTAGGTTGAATTCTTTCTTGGTCCATTTCTTGGTGGTAAAGTACAGGGACATTACTGTATATTATTGCTGTAAATGTTGCTTGATTTTTTTCATCTTTCTTAAATTCTTGCATTGCTATCTATACATTTAAAAGCAGAGACATCCTCCAAGTCCTTGCTGACTAAGTTAGTAGGAAAACAGTTTCATCAATGGGCTCCAGTAAGAAACTTGGGGTTCTTTCCTAATCCCGGCTATAGACATAGCCATATACGGCTGTTGTTCCCTCTGATGAAGGGTTCCCTTCAGTGTGTGCTTTTATCCAGTTACCTGTGATTAAGCTGCCTGAACCTGCTGCCCCTACATCCCACAGTGCTGATCTGTGTGTGTCAGACTCCTTCACTCACTGTGAGTGGGAGCATCCTGGAGGAGTTAAACAGAGGGAAAGGCAAGGAATGGGAAATATTTGAAGTCTTATGGACCAGTTGTGTGGGAGGCATCCACTTGCATGGTGTTCCTGGGCTTCTGATCGAGTCTTTGCAAAGGTTATTAGTATTATGTTCTCCCTTTCCTTTCCCCACTATGCAAGCCACCCAACCATGCTGCTCATCTCAATAATCTATGTGGAGGGAGGAAAAAAGTGGAGCTTACGGTTAGCATCTCACCTAGGTCTGGATGCTCAGCCACTGTAGGGGAAAGGTCTCTCTAGACATGGAGATGTGTCATCTGGGAAATTGGAACATGGATAGAAGCCAAGCTTCTCTACTCATCCTTTTCAATACATCCGTTTCTCAGAGGTTTCCCTTTCTGGCTATGTTCTGAAACTCGTGTCTCCTGTATGAGTAGTTGTCAAACCTGATGAAATTAAAAAGCTTTGGTCCCACCATCTCATTGATAGTACTTCCCAGACATCGTTCCCTACAGAAAACATCCTCCACAGTACTGCCAGATACATTTTTTAACTACTGCACATAGTTTTCCCCACAAGCTACTATCCCAAACTTTGTGAATGTCTGCGGGATTGCTATACTACATTAATAATTTTCTGTACAGTTTATGTGCTAATTTCTATTTCAGTTTTACTGTCAACCCCATCTGTTATTGCTCATATCCTAAATTAATGAGGCAAGTTAGAACTGGAAAATGTCAGATCATCTGAGGGTATCATTCTTTTCCAAGGTCATATAAAGTGAGAGAGTATTCCTGTCATAATTCAACAATCCATTCCGTTTTTATAGAGTCGTAACGTGTAAGAGCTGAAAGGTTTGTAAAATGGCATCAAATCCAGATTTATAGATAAGAAAACCGATGTTCAGAGATGTGAAGCAACCCGTCTTAGGCTTTTCCAGCCCCTAGCCCATTGGCTGGAGCTTTCTGAGATCTAAGTGTAATGTCTGATTTACTGACTGCTGTATTCTTGAGCTCCTTGTGAGCAGAGGTGGGGACCCTCATCTTTCAGACGCTCCTGCTGCAGGACTGGTACCAGGGGCTGTTAGGAAACCCTTCTGCTTCATCCTTAGGATACTATTTACTCAAACTATGTGCCAATTGCTAATCTCTTTCACATTCTTAGATTTAATTGTTTATGAATAAAGGGGAAGAACTCAAGATTCCAAAGGTTAATTGTATGACCACAGACCCACTGCCCTTGAGGTGGGCAGGCAGCAGTCTTAGAGACTCTCTGCCTAGCATCTTTCTCTGGGTTTTACTAGCTCCATTGTGCTGACCCCATACCAGAAGATTATGAGCTGAACTCTGAGCTCACAGCTTCTCTTCCAGTGTATCATTTCATTAGAGGTTCTTTCCGACAAAATCCCGAGTCTTCTCTAGAGGTACAACTTGATAAGATTTATTGTCCTTCCTGATTGTGCTTCTGAATTTCGGTCTAGAAAACCTGTTTTGCTCCCAAGTAAGAACCTGGCTTAGCATTTTTGCCTGTTTGCCTTCCCTAGTTCATAGCTTGGAGACTGGTGTGCCTCTGCTTTGGGAAGAGCCACTGACCAAGAACATCAGTTTACTGCTAATTGGGGAAGTGAAGAGAAATACCAAGAAAAGCAGGATTCACAGTAGGGAGCCAAGCCCACTGATGATGTGCATGCCACGTGGAAGAGCCCTCACTGCCCTCAAAAAGACCGGGGTCATCTGTTCACGTGTCAGCAGCAGTGTGACAGGCCTGAGTTTGCGGCAGTATAAGAAGTAGAAAGATGTCTCTGGTGATGTGGGTGAATTTGAAGGAAGCAACCTGCTAGTGTGACACATTCCGTAGGACAGACTGTTGCCCTCCTTCAGACAAGGGAAGTCCTTGTCACTTCATTCCTTAAAGACCAATCAGTTTGAAGGGTGCACTGCTCTGCCAATCATATTGTGTCTAGTTGCTGATGCTCTATTCTGCCCCTGGAAACCATATAAAAACTCGCTGAGTGGGTGCTGGGGGGTCACTGCCTCTCCTTCAGGTCTGGGACAACCCCAGTGCACTGGAACAATAAATACCTCTTGCTTCTTGCATCGAAAAAAATATGAAGGAAGCAAACTTCCCTAGCTCTTCCCTGCCTTTCTTCTTTCATATTCCCCAGAGAAGTAAAGCGGCTTCCTAGAAACAACTTTCTTCCTCACAGAGGCCACTGTGAACCTGAGCACTGAGGGAGCCCGCAAGGGCCCCGGAGACTAATCTGGAAACTAGCCACACGCTGTAAAGAGATCATGAAACACTGGTACCTGCAACTCGCGTTCGGGAAGTTAGGGATAGGAGATCTGGGACAATTAGAATTCAGAACCCCTAAGTGAACACCCCCCCCCACACACACACACACATACTCATCTTGACCAATGCCTTTGACCTGTTTGCAGCTTCACTTTTACCAGAGGTCAGAAGATCCCAGAAGTGTTTAGGCCAAAATGTCCTTGATTCAGCCCTGGACACAGGAGAGATACATCAAAATAAAATAAGATTTTTTTCTCTTTTCTTCCCTGTACCCCCAAATGAGCATCCCTGTTCTACAAAGCATATAGGGCAGAATCGGAGAGGCACCTGGACACCTGGGGAGTGGAAACTGACTGACATATCCCCTCATGCCGTGTCTCCATCTAAACAGCTCCAAGACAGCAACCCTCAAAGGTGTCCCACAACCCAAACAACTCCAGTGCAGGAGCTCTATTGATTTCTCTTAAGCTCCTCGTGGTGAAATACTAATTCCATCAGGGCCAACACAGGTCTGCACCAGGCCCTCTATCTACAGACCATTGCTTCCAGTTCAGTACTTTCCTGGGACTCCCAAATGTGCCTCTGATCCTTATGCCCGTGTTTGGAGGTCTTTTTATTTTTTTGTTGACTTTGCTCCCCCAACTTCAGTGTGATGGTTCTCGTTTCCTTTTAGAAGCCTGTTCTTTTCTAACGGGAGACAGGGAGTGTACATTGATGAAAAGGGAGATGGAGAGGAACTGAGAGGAGTCAAGGGAGAGGAGACGAATTAGATTATAGTGTATGAAAAAAAATCTATGTTTTAATAGAAGATATTTAAAAAGATTTAGTAACAAAGACCTCTCAGACAACACAAAATTAAATGAAGATATCATGAATTTCAGTCTTTGAATTTGTCAGACGAAAGCCAGAAATTCACAGTCTCATTAGAAGTTTGGTGTGATTCCGAGTGTCAGAGATCGTGACCTCTGAGCTAAACACACCATGAACTTAAAAAGGTTCTGTAGCTCCTAAAGACACCCCCAAATGCCCCACATCAATATATTATGATGGTGAAAGAGCTTGTATAATATAAAATACTAAATGAAGCATTTTCACAAATATAATACATATGTAGTTGCCAAAGATTATCAATTATGCTTAACTAATTGTCTAGCTGTTACTTACGTCGTTGCTAGACTACTCATGTAATCGTTACCACAAACAACATAAAACATTATTTCTAATTCCTCCTAAAATTTTCTTATGCCCTCTTCTGGTCAAGCCCTTCACCCCTGGCTCTAGAAGCAATAATTGGTTTTTATTTCTTTAATTTTTTTTCTGTGGATGGTGTCTAGGGCTTCTCATATCCTAAGAAGTGTTCTACCACTGAGCGCTACCTCAGCCCTTGCTGGCAAGTCCTCGTGTTCTTGTGTTGTAAATTCTTTTAAACAAATAATTCTTTAAAACAAACATAGCATTCTGGAATGGATACCTTGTCTATGTTTAACTTGACTAGACACTGTCACCTATTTTCCACATGGTTTGACCACTTTGTGAGTCTACCACTAATGTCTGGAAGTTCTGGTTCTTCTCGATTCTTGACAGCACTTGGTAGTGTTCTGAAGTTTAGTCATAGGTAGGCTAGTGAATGTGAGGAAGCACTCATTCGGTTTTGTTTTAACTGTAGTTTTTAAATGATTAGTGAGGTTAAATATTTTGCATATTTTGAAATGCACTGTCAAGTTCTTCTCAACTCTTTTCTATGATCAAATGTGAATTCCACTATTTTATTGAATCACAAATTTATAAACAGATAGTTATGTGCATTGCTAATTATGTGTATACAGCATTCTTGTATGCATATAATAAACACTTGCGTGTATAACATAAATAAACACCTGTAACACTCTTTTTACTTCCTCGTGTCCTTCAAAGGGTAAAAGTTTTAATTTTGATGAAGAACAATTCCTCATTTGTCATTAGCAATTCATGTTTTGGGTGTTGAAGGTGTTTGCATAACCCAAGTTCACTAGAATTTTCTCTTCTGAATATTCAGGTAATGTTATACTTTTAGTTCTTATGTTAGGCCTGTGAGAATTTTTGACTTTATATTCAAACGCCGTGCCAGGTTAAAAGAGAAATTCATCATTTTATGTATGAACCTGTAGCAATTCCTGCACCATTTATTAGAAGGCTCTTCCTACTGAATTGCTTTAAAACATCCTCCAGGTTACTGAATATATGAGTATATTTTTAGATTCATTATTCTGCTCCATTAATCTACATATCTCTCCTTATGCCAACTTTGCCACATACTTATCTTTTGTTTCATCTTTATACTTAAAAAAAAAAAGTACCCTTTGTATGGGAGGAAGAGCAATACTGCAGGCCTGATATTACTATGCTTAGAAAATCCCACTTCCAACAACATCTCTTAGGGATTCTGACGGTGAATCCTAAGTGGGTTTCCACTGGCCCACAACTGTGGCCCACTGTGCCCAGGCTATTTCTTCGACGTTGCAGCAGCTGTTAAAGACATTCCTTCGGACATTCTAGGATTTGGGTATGTCCTAGGCAGAGAGAGCCTACTTGACACGTCCCCCGTGGCTGGTCACCCATGACTCCCTGAAGGAGCTTCCCTAAGACGCTCTTCACCGTAGTTGTCCATCCGTTGGAAGAGGAACTAAGAGCAACCAGGGAGACAGAAGCAGACACCTGCAAGCCTGTGAACTGGTTTCTCTCTCTTTTGTGCTTTTGTTGACTTCCTTTGTATCCCTTCAGTGTAACAAATCACAACTGTGAGTCTGATGTCATAGGGAGTCTTAATCATGTCACAGAGTATTCTGGGAACCTCTCTCACTGTCCAGTGTTTCCATCTGAATTTCTGTGAATTCTTTCTGAGATGAGCACCAAGGGCTAATCGTCTTGGAACCTGCTGACAATACAGTAGACATCTAGCAGATGCTTGGTTGTTAGGGGTAAAAGGACTAGAGACATAAACGCCAGAGAGATTCATCAGGTCCTTAATGAGATAGAAAGCTTCAGTTTGGAATAGTCTGCTTGTGAACCATATGGGAAAGTACTAAATCATTGCTAATTTGCAATTACCCAGAAAGAAACGGTCTTTGTGTTTGCTTTTATGAAGAACAAGGTTTTCAGAACACTTACCAGCAGTGAGCCAGGTCTTCCCCTCACTCCATTACAGCATTACGGCAGCAGTTCCAGCTAGAACACTATCCACATAAAACTCACTGACCCCGCTTCATGCTTGGTGATTTAAAAATGCACTCATCTTCCAGGTAGCAAAGACATTCAGAGCTAAGCATCAACCCAGTCCCACGGCATCCCATCTCCGAATCCTTCTCCCATTTCCTCCAGCCAGTTAGCCCACGGACTGACCCTGAATGGCACCTCACCCCCACCTCCGGGGAAATAGCTTCTAAAATTTGGTGGAAGGAACAGTGTAAAACACTATGCCCAGTTTGCAAACTATAATGACCTTGACATACCCAATCTGAAAACAGTAGTGTCCTGCTAAGACAAAGCCAATTTTCTTAGAGGAGACGCTGCATTGTTCAGCTTATCTCTGGGCTATTTTCACAAAGTTTCTGATGGGGAAGCACAAATGAGGAAAAGACAAAAGGAAAACATCCTGTTGACTGCATAGTTAGTGGAAATGTGTTCTGAGCCAGGGAGTAAACAACTCACTATATTTGGATCTTATCGAGTTATTAATTATTTTCAAAGAATTGCAGGCATCAAGACAATCCAAAATATTTTCTTCTGGCTATTCCCTGCCTCCTTTTCCTCTCTGTTAATTTTCACTGAAAATTCTGCTTGTTTATGAAAGTAGCCCTGTAGCCTGATCTAGTAACTCAAACATGTTTCCCATAAATCATTATGAACTTTTTTTTCCAAACAAAGGAGCGGCATGCACTACAGATAAACAAAGGGAGCCAGAGAGTTGGAAATCAGCACAGAATTCAGAAAGGCTAATCAAGGTCACCTGAATACTTGAACACTTTCACTCATAAGTTCTACAGAAGTAGGGTAGTGTGAAATGTTTTATATTAGTTTTAAGTTTGGGGGTCATTGTTAAATCCATGACATAGACCAAAATTAAATCTCTTTCAAAACAGAATTTACCAATTCAGGCTTTATTTAATAACCTATGCAATATTTCCCTTCAGCAGTATTAAGAGGCTTCAAGACTACACATTACAGCTTAGAAAATGGTTTAGTAAAGTGCTTTCCACACAAGCTTGAGGACTTGAATTCAGTCCCCAGAACCTATGTGAAAACAGCAGGGCACGGTGCTTCTGCATGCTTATAATCCCACCTCTAAGAGGCAGAGGCAGGCACATCCCTGGGTTGCTGACAAGCCTAGCCTGTTCAGTATATTCCAGAGCAGTTCAATATATTCAAACACCAAAGTAGATAATGTTTGAGAAATGGCATCCTTATTGACCTCTGCCTTCTCGGTGTAGGCACTTGCATGCACACACTCATTAAAGAGGATGCATTTGTGTTAGGATGGAAGTAGAAAAATTTGGCTCAAACACAGTTCTTCTTAAATATAAGTGACTGGGGAAATGGTCCAGTGGGCAAAAGCTCTTCATATGCAGAATGAGGACATGAGTTTCAATTACAACACTTACCACAAAAAGCCAGTATTTGTATAAATATTGACCATTTGGTCACATACAAAATAAATTTGGGTTGCCTTCCAAGCTAATTACCAGTGTCCTAAAAGCATGAATAAAGTTCAAACTTTATTTTCAATGTTATACTACCTTAAGACTACCCTTATTAAATCCTTTCATAGTACAGTTAAGTCATCACATCAAAAATTTAAATCATTCATAATTTTGCCTACGCTAAGCTATTTTCCTGGAAACTCCTCAATTTATGCCTTTGGTGTCAGCTTTTCCATTTCAGCAAACAGTTTAGCTGTAAATCAGATGTATTGAAGATTTCTGAGCTGTAAAATGCTGAGTCTTTTTATCTTTTCCAATAGATAAAATGATTATCACATTGACTAAGCCCATAGTTTTGAACCCACGTTTGGAGAGTTCTTCAAAACCCATTTGTAGCAACATCAGGTCTTTGTAACATGTTGGCATTGGCATAGTCTTAGTGGACTCAGTGAAGTTCCCCAAAGCATACCTCAGCTGCTGGAAACCGGCAAGGCCCTGCTGGGAGGATTAGATTCCAGCAGGAAGCAACTGGCACTCATTTTAATCTTAAAGATTTTCTCTCCATTTCCTGTAAATGACAGCATTACACAGGAACCCATCACAGGCAATGAAACCAGGGTCTCTTCCTGGATTGCTTTCCCTTGGAAGTAGAGGGTTGATAATGAGGTAGCTAGGAAGGTATTTGCACAGAATTGAGAGGCAGACCTCAGAGCAAACTGCCTGGCTTTTTTCTGATTGGAAAGTCCCCAGCAGGCTCCAACATATTCAAAGGAATGACTGCACTAGTGGGAACCACTCAGTTGCTATTATCTTTAACTAAAAAACACAAAGTTATGCTAGCTGGCATTGAGGTATTACATCATTTTTAAGCCTTGCTTATCAAAATAGAAGTAGCTTTATTTTTTCTATTAAAATAACTCATGTGATTTATAAAATACTCATTCTTACAAAAATAACTTATGATCTCATTACCATAAATATATGTTAATAATAGAAAGAGCATTTTACTCAACTGTGGATATACATTTTTAAGAAAATAGGACAATATTGTTCACATGGCTTTATAAGCTAATATTTTCTATCAGTTTTTAAAACTTTGTATGAATATACTGTGTAGAGGAGTTATTTGCCAATCTCCTAGTAATGCACAATTAGGGCACTTCTGACTTTGAATTAAATGATGCTGCAATGGCCCCTTATATAGTTTCCTTAGATGGCAGTCTTCTTACTTTAGGAGAAATTCACAGAAGTAGACTTCCAGGTTTACAGGATACACAGCTTTCCAAGACTTGGCGAATGTGACAAAATTACCTTTTTGAATAATTGTTACAACTTTTAGGCTTACCAGCATTTTGAATGCTCATTTTATAAATTTTTTTTTTGTCTTTGCCCAATTTCATCATTAATTTTTAATCATTTTTGTAAATTCTAATTTAATAGAGAAAACTAGAATTACATTTTATGTTAATTTCTGTTTCTTTGATTTCCTTCAGTGTCAATAAGGAAACGACACAAGCCATTGTTCAATGTCCTACAGGATAGTAGGTGCCTTAACATTCCCCCCCCTCCCCCCGAATTTCTAAAGAGCTAACATTCCGATTACTGCTTGTTGTAAGTGTCTTTCCTGGGCTCATCTCTTATAACTGCTGTCCTTGCTGTCACTGACATTTCCTACAAACCTGAACACTGCCAAGCACATGACTGTAAGAATCAGGGCTGAGTAACACTGAGGAGAAAGACAAAAGATGTCTTCAGTTAAATCCTAGAAATCCTCTGGTCAAACCCCACACCTATCTCATCCTGAAAATTTTCACTGACCATCTATTGAGTCAGGTTCTAACATCTGCCAAGTGTGAGACTCCCTGTCTCAATGGCGAGGATTTTTCTGTCTCTTAGCTATGAAATGTGATCATAAGCCACCTCATCCCCTTAGCGTAGGAGGGGAACAATTGCTAATGCTGTCATTCATTCCATGACTACTTCCCCTTTTAAAATAGTATTTTAATAATTCCAACCCCATTTCCATGACATAAAGTCTCAACTGGGCTAAACTTTTCTTTTAATATTCAAAAGTGTGAATGGAGACATTTTAAAAAGGGGGCACATGAGGGGAAACTGAGAAAATGATCATCATATATTTAAATTGGGATTTGTCCCTGATAGGATACTGAAGAACATTGTTTCTTGTTTGCTTATATGAGGTCCATTAAAGAGGAAACAATGCTTTGATCAGTGGGTGTGGGGGAGATCCTGCAGGTGTCAAGGCAAGGATACGAAGCTATGAGGATAAAAACTTAGTTCAGATTGACTTCATCAATCTGGATCATACTTAGGAAGTCTGGTGTCAAGCAATTCATTATCATCCGATTTAAACACTGTAAAATTTGGGGGAAAGTTTTTAGGTAGCAATCATCCAATTCCAGACAATAAAGTTTTAGGTATGACTACTTAGAAATTTCTTTACAAAGTCCATGTGACCGTGTAGATGGGTCCTATAGCTAAATGACCTAGAATCTAATGTGGTCCCTGACAGAGCTAGCATAGAGATTAGCAGTACATGTGACCCCCCTCCCCCACGGATGCTTGCTATTAACTAGGAGCTAAAGAAAACAGTGGAGGGGGCGAAGAGTCTGGGATAAACATTCTGAGTGAAGTTTGCCTTTACAGCACAAAGTGGGTGATGTCTGCTTCTACAGATCGCATAAAGGCCATCACGTTGTTAACAATATCCACTCCCAGCATTCAGGGTGGGAAACAGGTCATTCCTCATTTGAGGCGTAGCCCTTCCATGTTTAACACCCCAGGTTCCCTAGTGCTCTGTGGGAACAAGGACCATTGGGCCCCAACAAGTGGAGATGGTTATTCCAGTGCTTCTTGCTTAGATGTTGTAGAAACCTGTTCAATTCCTAAACAAGATCACACCAAGCCTCGCAGAAGCTAAGGTACTTTTACATTTGTCAGCATTTCCTCTCTACTTCCACATGTTTTGTGGCTAACAATTTATCAGCGATCAAGATCAGTATTGAATGGTAAATGAGGAGAAAGCAATGGAGTGCAAAGCAGGAATCTAGGCTTTGCTTGAGATGTGTCCCTAATTCTAAGGTCATCTCCTAGTAGTGGATAGCGTCTAAGGCTCCTTGATAATTTGTGATTAATAAGACAACCAATCTTTGAGATCTAAATTATAGCCAAAGCAACTGACCATTCCTTTAAAACTAAACTCCCTCATATGCCTCTGCGTCTGTGGCCCGCTGAGCATCACACCCGAGTTGATCCCCGGTCGAAGGACAACCTGAATTTAACCCTTGGAACCCATGAAAAGATGGAAGGAGAAAACCAACTGAACAAAGTTGTCCTCAGGGTGCTTCACATGTTCTCTCTCTCTCTCTCTCTCTCTCTCTCTCTCTCTCTCTCTCTCTCACACACACACACACACACACACACACACACACACACATGCTCACATACATATACACAACAACAATAATAAACAATTTAAAGAAGAAAGGGTTTTCAAGGTTGTGGTGGTACATGCATTTAATCCTAGTACTTGGGAGGCAGAGGCAGGCGGATCTCTGTGAGTCCAGCATGGTTTATATAGATAGTTCTAGGCCAGCAATAAGCCTCTGTAGATAGAAAGATAGATAGATAGATAGATAGATAGATAGATAGATAGATAGATAGATAGATAGATAGATAGATGATAGATAGATGAGAGAAAAGGAAAAGAAAAGAAGGGAAAAAAGAAAAGAAAAGAAAAGAAAAGAAAAGAAAAGAAAAGAAAAGAAAAGAAAGAAGTTTATTTTGGATTATGGCTTTAGAGGTTTATCATAGCACCTATGGCAGAGATATGGACATGAGGCAACTGGTCACTTGCTATAGACAGTAGAGAAGCAAACAGGGAAATATTTTAGTGCTATGCTTTCTCTGTTTTTACTTTTATACACAATCTGTTACTTCAGTCCATGGAATAGTGCTGCCAGTTATTCAGAATGGGTCTTCGTCAGTTAGACCTGTCAAGAAATAGCCTCGGAGACACACCTAGAGGTGTATATGGTGATTTGAAATCCAGTGAAGTTGACAATGCAGACCAGTCATCATTCTCATAAAGAGATGTTGAATTTCCCTTGTAATGTTAATTTCTTCAAAACCTATTTTAAGGATGGTTCTTAAAGGCTTTAACCTCCCTTTTAGTCCACCACCCAGCAGAGGTAATAGGAAAGAAGGAATGAGGCAGAAGTGGACCTGTTTTGAAAGTTTCTTTGGAGCAGCTCCCATCTGCGTTGTCTGGAAATCAGCAGTTCAGTTCACAGGTTAGCAGCGGTAGCTCTATCCACTAGCAAAAACTTCAGAGATACACCAGCAGGCCAGTAGAATCAAGATGGCAAACATGAACCAGCAGTGTTGGCACTACCTAGCAGAGATAGCCAGGCTTCAGCCTCAGCTCAAGTCAGCAGAAGGGACCCAGAGGAACACCAGGAGACGTTCTTGGCTGTGCCTCTCTCAGTGAAGGGGAAGATCAGCAAAGACATGAGACCCACAAGCGTTGCCTCCATCATGATCCACAAGGTCCTTTTTATACTCTCTCCAAACATCACACTTCCTCCACAGGTCTTGATATCATTCTGCCAATCAGCTCAAGTCCTCAGAAGTGGCAAGAGACTGCAGCACACCAGTGGCAGTTTTTTGGTGCATTTCTCTCTATCAAGTCTCAAATGCAGCTCAACTATGCAATGTAAGACAGACCAATACATGTGTGTTGTTAGGGAAGAATTCTTCATCACATGTTCTTTAATATGCTTGCATTAGCAGAACATTCTTTCTTCTGTGTCTGCTTCAGTTAAACGTTCCTTCATGAGTCTGCCTTATTCTGTCTTTTACCTGTGTCCACCTCAGGAAAACACTACAAATACTCCTTTCCGAAGAACCCTTAAGTTTCCACTTCACTCACTTTCGGAGTCTGTTTTTCAGGGAATCACTAGCTAACTTGGTGTCATGATCTATATAAATCACTTTTGAGCATAAACCAAAAGGACTCCATATCCTATTACAGAGATACCTGCTTATTTATGTTCATTGCTGATCTAATCACAATGGCCAAGAAATAGCAACAGCCTAGACGTTCCTCAGCAGATGAATGGATAATGTAAATGTGATATATTTATGCAATGATATATTATCTTTTAAGAAAAATGAAATCTACAAGTAAATGGATAGATCTGGAAATAATCATTCTGAGAGACATAATTCAGACACAGAAAGAAAAACATATATTTTCTGTCATTTGTGAATGTTAGCTTGGCTCATTCTTTTGACCCTGTCTTGAAAAACTAAGTGCACACATGGCAGTGACTACCCCCTCACATTGCTTCTTTGAGTCTTAAAGATCAGACCCACTGTCATGGCAAAGTCAAGTAGAACTCTCCAAAATGAACTCACTCACCCCAGTCAATAAGGAAGGCTAAGGGAATAATCCCTCTTATATCCTAACTTAATTCACTAATATACTTGCCCTAAAATTGAGTATTACTAGAAGCCCTCTTTAAGCTAATTGAAGTAAAATTATCAATTATATCTGTCAAGTTATATATAATATCTTTGTTTAAAGAGATTAACGTGATATCCAATACATAGATCTGGGAAATGTACTCTTTCCCTTCTGTCTTCAAGAGGGAAGACTGGAAGCAGCTTTCATTCTCAAGATTTATATTATCTCAAGAGTGGTAGCTTTGTAGAACTCAATCATAATACAGTCTGAAGAGATCTAGATCTTTTTTTTTTTTCTCTCAGTAACAGAACATCAGAGGGGCTGCTGATTACAGGATCCGTGAGATTGCTTTGACTCCAATCCTCAGTAATACATATGTTTGATAGTAGAAAGTAAACTATGGAGATGAAAAATCTAATCAATTAGTGAAGTTTTTAAACTTCTAACCATCTGGGTCATAACCGAATACAAAATGACACATTCTTTAGCCACCAGAAAGCAAGCACACTGTCTGATAGGCCAGTCTGAGTTCTTAAGACAGCATATCCCACATCTGAAAATCTTCTATCCATTCATTAAGAAATGTAGAAGGCTGATGGCTATAAGTACCACACAGAGAATGGAAGGGCTCCTATATCAGATCTACTCCTGAAATTATGTCTTATCCCTTCAGATTAAAAGTAATGATGTGGGAAAAGAGGCAAATGGCAAATATATCATTGAAATTATGCATCCAATGGTTTATCTGTCATTGGCATGAACATGTCTGGAGGGTGATATAAGCTGGTGGACCACAGTGTAGGTGCTTAGACTCCCATGGCACCCACCTCTGAGACCTCTCCTTTTTCACACATATCTGTATGTCACCAAATGGATGATAGTTTATAATCAATGAGAGAACTAGGAGCTGAGTTTGGTTGAGAAATAAGTTGGCACAGAATGCATGAGAGAAGAGACAGAACAATTCCCAGGTGGCTTTGAATGATAGCAATGAGGGAAAGTCCTACCATTGAACTACTTTTGGTGCAACACTTAATCATCAGTTTGAAAAGACAAGTAGCCTGAGATGTGCATGGACCTTCAGACAATGTGCCAAGTGACCTCAGCTGTCTGCCTAGCTTCCTTCTTGGATTTATAGAACTGCCATACAAAAATATTATAGACTAGTTTTAAACAATACACCCTTTTAGTTCATGGTTCTACATGCTGCAATTCAGGGACAAAGGTGCCAGCAATTTGTGTTTTCTCAAGATGTCTGTCTGTAGCCATGCTTTTTGCTGACAAATGACAGTTGTCCAGTTTGTGCCTACATACCATTGGTGTTCCTCTGTGATTCCTGAGAATCACACACATTAGATAGCCTGCCTTAGAATTTTTTGGAAGACACTATATCAAAATACATTTATATGATTAGGTATCATGAACTAAAATATCAACATAGGAGCAAGGAACAAAGAAAAACAATTATGCTCATAATACCTAAGGGTCGGAAGAAAGGCTTGTTCTGAAGAATGACAGAGGCGCAAGGTTTTAGATGACTGGCTTTGGTTAGATTCTCTCATTACGATCCCAGGTATAGCAAATAAAGAAAACGATTATAACAGTTCTAGGAAGGAATGAAATTTATATATGATGCAACAAACATGGATACTAACTCAGACTTCTGGGCTAACTGCTGCCACCATTGAATATTCAACTTGTTAACAAGGAAGATCCACATTGGAGTCCTGATTGGAAAAAAAAAAAAAAAATGAAGACAGCAAACACCCCTGTGGTAGCAAGTGGCTTACACCGTAATCTGTTCATTCTGGAAAGACTATCCATTCACCTGAAGGACACACATACTCCAGGTGTCAATTTGCATTTCTTATCCATACAATGTCATCCAATACTAATGAGGACTTATGGGGTGCTTATTCTACCTATGCGAGATCTTACAAAACAACACAACAGACTGAAGCATCTACTGCAGAAAACCAGGCACACAAGAGCTCAAGATTCAATCACCTAGCACTCTGCCTACAGAAGATCCCTTCTAAACCTACCAGAACTTATTTCTTTGATTATTGACAAGGTGCTAGAGAGAGCTCTCTGCCTGAATCTTACGACAGGAAGTAAAAGAAAGCTTCCTTTAAGTAGTTTCTCATGACAGTCTGCTAACATCCTTCCTGGATAGCCTAGAAGGACAATTTTCTCAATTTTGAACACTCATAGATTGGGGGCATGAAGCTGTCAAACAATCACATCAAATTTCATCTCAAATTTCACCTCGGTGCCCCTTCCCTAGGTGCCATAGTGCAGTATGCCTCAGTCAACTTTCTGTATCTTTCTTTGTTATGGTCTACTTTTTGAAGAACCCCTGCAAAAGCATGCACTCACTCTCAGGTGTTAGGGAGAGGGAAACTCAACAATGTCCATGGAAGAAAGCAAAGTCTAGCCACGTGCGAGATACTATTTACCTAAACCACCGTGACTGCTTCAACTGTGACTTTTATCACAGATGTCTTCCAAATTATGAAGCATCTTCACCATCAACACTCTTTCCTGTAAACTTTTTAATAAGATGGTACTGGAGCTGACATCTCTTCCTCCAAGAAACAGCGCTCTCTCTCTCTCTCTCTCTCTCTCTCTCTCTCTCTCTCTCTCTCTCTCTCTCCACACATCTCCCCCCTTCGTAGCCCTGTGTGAGCACACAAAGTACATGTATGTCTCCTAGTGTGTGCATGTGTATAATCACATTCATGATACTGAGTCCCCTACCCTATTGAGTTTACTAAATTGGACAGTCAACCAAATTCTGTGAATAATGGGTCATTACAGAAAAAACTCAAAGACAGAATTAGCCACACAGGCTAAAATGACTCTTATGCATATTCCTCTGTATGTGTCAACTGGATCTGATTAAATCTTCTCTGATATCCCTCAAGACTGTGCCTAAGCAGAGGCTAAACTTCTGTTTGCCAAGTGTAAGTCTGCAGGGCTGAGAGAGAGGCACAGTTCAAAGACTGACAGGGAAATGCCTAAAGTCTGAGGCTAGTGCAGTAGAGGGATAAAAGGGAACGCCTTAAAAGATCCTTCCCGTGGGCCTGGTTTCATGCAACCAAGAGAAAAAGGAGGTTAAACGGATTAAGGTGCAGTTCACAGGTTGGTTTCCACCCCACTGTGAAGCCAGGTATTTGTAACACATAATTACTCCTGAATTCTCTTTTCCTGAGCTCCTCTGCTTCTGAAGGCACACAAAGTAGAAAAGCCATCAGTAGACTGTCACCAGATTGTTCAGCACTGAAGTAACTGGGGAATACTTAAATAACTTCTTTTTTTAGCCACACCTGACCAACTGACCAGGGTGCCAGGGAGACTGCTGTGTGATGCTCTGGGAATTACCTCCTTTCTCTACCCTGAAGAACAGGGTCACGTGGCATTTGGGGTACTAGTGTTTATTTCACCTGCTCCAAGCATCTTTCCACATGGCTACACTGGAAAGGTCTTTTCTTGAAGGAGCAGTCTGGACTTGTGTTTCTCTGCAGTCCCCCCCCCCCCATGGCCATGCATTTATTTGTACAGCTTAGGAGAGTGGAACAGCTTTTATTTGCTGTTTTCTGAACCATTATGCCAAGCCCCAGCAAATGAGAAATTTCGTAGACAAAATGTTTTCATAAATTAGGACAAATATAGCAACCACAGAATATTACTGATAACTGTAACAAAGGAATTTGTCATTGACAGCTGTAAGACCTTGAGAGGAGTCCATTTTATCTATCGCTTTGTTGAATACAGCCCGTTTCAAGCACTGAATCTGGTTCTAGCTATATAAAGATTCAAATCAAAGTCACTGAATTCAAGAAACTGTAGCTGAGGCTAAGAAGTGCTAGCGAAAGAAGAGAGGCAGCAGATGTTGGGGACCCAGGCTCTGGGTGAGTATTACGTGGTATTTTCTAGAGAATCTATTTCTAGTCACCACAGATAGAGGCGACAACTGATCAAAGAAACAATTACGCTCCACTCTCGCTCGCTGATCCACCAGTGGGCAGCTTGCTGGTGCCAATACTAGGGAACAAAGTCTCTGGCCTGCTGGGATTACTTCCCAGTTACATATCCTCAGAGAAGGGAGGGGCTTCATGACATTCCTGCCTTGAAATTTTCTGGTGCATCATGATGTTTGGGACATCTACCTTGACATGAGCAAGCCTCTACTTTCACAGCTTTGAGCCATTCTGACTGCCATATTCTCTGTGAGTTTTATTGGTATGAGAATGCCTCTAATGCTCTTTAAATCACGCTAAATAGCTATTGTCTCCTTTGTCTAGTCCCTTTCCATAAGGTCCAATTCCTCTAATATCACAACACACAAAGAAACCAAGGAAAATTTTTTAACTGTAGAGATCAACAGGAAATACAGCTCTGAGATTTGTGGTCATGGAAGTCAGTGGAGTGTTTTAATTGTCCACAGCATATGCAATGCTTATAGTGCTTATATAAGATATAATTTGACAAAATGTCCTATAACAGAAGAAACAGCACAATAAAGAAAAATATACTCCAGCAGGATCAAATATCACAAAGGAAAAAATGTATCCCCCCGCAAAGTTTCAGATGTGGAAATGTGGTCCCCACCTCCCCCAATTCAACTCTAGCATTGTGATTAACAATCAGAGGTGCCTTTACAATAACAGGCATGTCCTTAAGGCCTCGGGTATTTGCTGCAAAATGATGATTTGATTTAGCAATTGCTTCAGACAGTCCACCAAGATGTATGCCTTGAAAAGCAGCCTCGTGTCCAGACTATAACCTTTAAAAGATGAGAGGAATTATCTGAACCCGTAACAGCTCCGACCGCTGTGTTCCAAAGTATAAATATTCCTGTCTTTGACTGGCATTTAGCATTATAAAAGAAGAATGATGTCCTCCATTACAGCAAAGAAGGAATCATCAATTCAGTTTACATGAAGATTTTCTAGGCCCTTGCGTCAATCATTTCATAAAATTATTGATTAAAAGAAGTCAAAAAGAATAGCATAAATAATGGAAACGCATGGAAAACCTGCATACACTCTGTGCTTTTGAGCTTATGATGCTGGTCTCAATTCAAATTTAACCTTCAAACACAAATGTCATTGAATGAATTATCATTTTACTGAGCACCAAAGGACCATCAATTACTTTTGTCTACTTAATACACATTTAGACAGACACCCATTATAGGAAGTGGGAAAACCTGAGATTCAGATGGTGTTAATTTTTATTTGAACATTAAATTTATTGCAGCATTCAAAAGAGAATTTATTATACACACACAGCTTAAAGAATTAGCACCAAATAAATATATAAAATGGATGCATAAGAAATAAGATATTGCTATTCCCCAGAAGCCTTTTGGATACCCACATGGGTCAGCAGCTCTCTCTGAACACTCAGTAATTGTGTCTTATTTCAAACACCATAGATATACTTTGACTGTCTTCAAACTCCCTATAAATTGAATCATATAGAGTGTACTGTGGCTTCTATTATAACTGTGAACAACAATAACAATCATCTGAATTATCTAAATCCATTTATAATGGCTAAAATATAAAATTAAACATCTACGAATCAGCTTAGACAAACGAGTGTCAGATTTCTATAATGAAAACTATATAAGCACATCAGTGTGAGTAATCAGAGTGACTATAGAAATAGAAAGACAGCCTTGTGTTCATGGGGTAGAAAAACCAATAAAATATTTAAACACCCAAAATAATATTCGATGTAATACCTATCACAAGGCTAAAAATATTGGTCGAAGAGTTAGAAAAACAATTTCTGAGATTCTTATTCATACACAGCGTCACACACAGCCGCACACACGTTCACGCGCACACACACACACAGGCTGTCAGGCACACTGGCTAAGAAATCTTGAACAAAAGAACAAATTGACACATTATACCACTTAACTTCATAGTATACTGCAAAGCTGCGATCATCAAACTCCATGATACTGGTTTATCAACAGACATAGACAGACACCAGCATAACAGAATGAAGAATATAGAAGCCAACTGAAGCACATGCAGTCAACTTATTTTCAATAATCACACTAAGTGGACACTGGGGAAGACATAGCTCTTTCGATAATCTTGGACTACGGATCTGCCACAGAAGAAAGAAACTGAAACCTTATCTCATCAGCTGTATAATCAACTTAAATGTAAAAACAGGAAACTATGAATTGACTTAAAGTAATAGGGAAAGAACTTTGGTCACTGTTAAGAGCAAGGAGTTTTTGACAAGATCTCAAGGGTGCAAGAAACAAGAAAAATGGCAAAAAGTCAAATGGAAGTTAATCAAGCTTTTAAATGGCCCAGACCCAAACATTAGAATTGGAGTTAACTTTTCCAGTGGACATTAGATTTTACCTTTCTCCTATCACATCGATGGTGTAAGTAGGAACAATTTTCCTTTATCTTGTGAAAGAATTGTCCACTTTTATTTTCTCCACATCAATATCCAAATGATTCCGGAAACCGTGTTTCTTCATAGCTATGCCAGCAGAGCCTCAGACATCACATGCCATGTCTGAATGTGCGGGCCTGCCCACCTTTCACCCTGGCTCTATGGGTCTTTGCCTAGTCTTGCGCAGTACGTTTGTCTGTAATGACACAGCTTTGTAAAAGACTAATAATCTATTTCAGTTTTCCTCATTTGATTTTTGAGTTTATTTATTTATTTTTTTGTTTTTTTTCCCTTCTTGCCGGTGAAAAGTTTGAAGGAGATTAACAATCTGTATAAAATAATTCCCCTTAGTCCGTGATTTGGGCGTCACTAAATGTATATATATATGGGAGGTGAGTATTATGCTGGAAGTATGGAATGTCATTTACTTAAGTCACTTTTAATTTATCTTCAGTGATGTTTTAATTTATCTTCATAGTACTCTTGAAGCTATTAGACTTAATGCAATTATATACAAACGTTATTATGTAGATTTAATTCTAGCTGTTCACCAAATTTAATTTGTACTAAATCACAGCTCAGAACGCGACCATCACAGCATTTTTGAAGCTGATTTTCTGTTTGGTTTTGGTGAGTGACTTTAGTGGGTTGACTTACACCTGGCAATATATTCAATACCATATTAATTCTAATTCCTTGGCCACAGGCTCCTGCTGGTGTTTTCATTCACAACCACATTTAGTAGCATCACAATGTTGATTCCAAAAATCTTGTAATGTTCTTTTATTCCTTTCTTTCCTTATTTCTTGGATTATGCTAACTGAGGATAACACCAGAGGATTCAACAGCTGCCTACGGAGTTATCATCATCCACTGTCTTACACTGTCACTGTCCTTTCTGCTTAGCCTCTCTCAACCTGCATGCAGCTGTGTTTTGGCAGTGAGGCTGTTAAGGCTAAATGAAATCATGTCACTCATTTGCCTAAAACATTCTACTTTATGGATCTCCTTCAGCAAAAATCAAAGTGGTCAGATGTGACAGAGGTTCTGTTTGACAGGGTCGTAATTATTTCTCTTAACCTCTTCTCTGACTAGCCTGTCCTTTGCTCAAACTCAGCTGTCTTAGTTCTTTCCTGTTACTATCAACAAACACTCGAGGTTGGCTAGCTTATAGAGAAGAGATTCTTTCGGCTCATAGCTCTGGTTCACGACCATAGTGCTGACATCAGCCTGGGTCTGGTGAGGGTCTATTTGGTCATATCACAAGATGAAGAGCTCAACATGAAGTGTTTACATGCGAAAGGCCAAGCACAGGGCCAGGCATCATTTGTAATAACTCACTCCCAGGAGAACTAACTCACTCCTTGAGGGAGCACTGATCCCTTCCCAGGAGTCCTCCACTGACCTGTCTTCCACAGGGCTGCATCTCTTCAAGGAGGACACCAGTTCAACACTGCCACCCTGAGGACCAGTGAGCAGCATGGAACCAAGCCGAGACCTCAGCCCAGCCTCACCAAGATGTCCCCGGTCCTTGGACAAGTACAGAACACTCTGCTTCAGGACTCTTGTCCTTGTTTTTCTGGCTGAGAATGTTACCCCACTCCTCCCTATCATTTTCCCAGAAAGGCTTCCCATGACATATTTACAGCTTAGAGTTCTTGCTATCATGAGCACTGCCTGGCTCCTGACTTTGCTCATGTTCAGCATTTGTCACTTGCTAAGCACAGTCCATATCTGATTTGTTTCTTAGTGACCTCTCTTTGTCAGACTTAAACATCCCTATTGAATGGTTCAATGACAGCTCTTGCCACTTTTCACTGCTATTTCCAGAGCAGTGTTAGAAATACAGGCAAAGCATTCTACATGGGTAAATATTTACTCAGTGATCTGACAGGGCATGTAGATTCCAAACATTATACTAACAACTATGAGCTCCAGCAGGGTTTATCAGGAAGAGCTTCCGAAAGTGGGCAAAGTTTCAGGAAGTTTGGTAAACTAATTGAAAATAGTGTATTAAAGACTACGACTATATAATCTAGTAGATTGGGAAAGAAAGATGATACAGTCCCTAACTTGGAGCAAACATGATGGTTACGTTTGCCTTTTCTCTATATCTTGCTCCTAAGCCTTGCCTTTACTCCAAACAGATGAAGAACTTGGGATGTTGCACGGCTCATGAGAACTTTATGAGTGCACACTAGACCGCTTTACATTTTTCTTTATCTTGCTTCATTCTTAAAATTATATATACAGTTATCAGAGTATACTTGTAACTTGTATATTTATGAAATATAAATCCTACAAGCCCTAGAATTTCGAGAGGTTGAATTTGGGAGCTTATGAGTTCAAGGTTAACTTAGACTTCATAGCAATACTCTTCATTATTGGTCAGTATGACTATATTATTTATTTATTTGTATTCAATTTTTATCTATCTATCTATCTATCTATCTATCTATCTATTCACATTCCAAATTCTTCCTCTTCCCCTCCCCCCTCCCCTTCTCTTCTCTTCTCCTCTGGGTAGCCCCCACACCCTGGCTCATCAAGTCTCTGTCAGATTGAGTGCATCCTTTCCCACTGATGCCAGACAAGGCAGACCTGTTGGGGAATGGATAACAGAGTCAAGCTTCAGCTTTTCCGAGAGCCTCTGCTCCAGTTGGTGGGGCACCCATGTGGAGTTTGAGCTGCATGTGTGCCACAAATATGCTGGGGGCCTTGTTCTAGCCCATGTACATTCTTTGGTTGGGTGCTGCAGGAATACAGGTTAACTGATTCTGTTGGTCTTCCTGTGGGGTTCCCATCTCCTTCAGGACCTTCAATTCTTCAGCCAACTCTTTCATAAGAGTCCCCAGTCTCCTTTCGGTGTTTGGCTGTGGGTATCTGCTTCTGTTTCAGGCTAGGTGGAGCCTCTCAGAGGACAGTTACGATAGGCTCCTGTCTGCAAGCATAACAGGGTGTCATTAATAATGTCAGGGATTGGTGCTTGCCCAAGGGTTGTGTTTCATGTTTGGCTGGTTACTGGTTGGGCATTCTTTCAGTCTCTTCTCCATCTCTGTCCCTGCCATTTCTTTTAGACAGGACAACTTTGAGGTCAAAAGTTTTGTGGGTGGGTTCCTGTCCTTATTTCTTATCTCTCTGCTGGGGATCCTGCCTGGCCACTGGAGGTGACTTCTTCAGGTTCCATGTCTCCATCTTCTGCAGCTGCAGATTTCCATTCATTGTCCTCGCTCTCTGGGGCTGGCTGCTGACTCTCCCCACACCTGAACCTGTTCCCTATACCTGTCACCTTCCCCTTTGCCACCCAATTCCCTTCCTCTCTCTGACTCCCATGAATATTTTGTTCCTCCTTCTATGGGGAATTCAAGTATCCTTGCTTGGGTTTTCCTTCTTGTTTAACTTCTTTAGATCTCTGGTGTGTAACATGGATATCCTGTACTTTTTGGCTAATATTCACTTAAAAGTGAGTACATATTAGGCTGTCCTTTTTGGGTCTGGATTTCCTCACTCAGGATGATATTTTCTAGTTTCATCCATTTGACTGCAAAATTCATGATGTCATTGTTTTTAATACCCGAGTAGTATTCCATTGTGTTAACCACATTTTCTGTATTTATTCTTCAGTTGAGGAACATCTGGGTTGTTTCCAGTTTCTGTCTATTACAAATAAAGCTACTATGAACCTAGTGGAGCATGTATCCTTGTGGTATGGTAGAGCATTTTGGGGGGTATATGCCTAAGAGTGGTATAGCTGGGTCTTTAGGTACAACTATTTCCAATTTTCTGAGAAACCTCCTGACTGGTTTTAAAAATGGTTTTACAAGTTTGCAATTCCACCAGCAATGAAGAAGTGTATCCCCCTTTCCACATCCTTGCCATCATGTGCTGTAGCTTGAGATTTTGATCTTGGCCATTCTGATTGGTGTAAGGTAGAATCTCTGGGTTGTTTTGATTTGTATTTCCCTGATGACCAGGAATGTTGAACATTTCTTTGGACACTTCTCAGATATTTGAGATTCCTCTGTTGAGAATTGTCTATTTAGCTCTGTAGTGCATTTTTAAATTGTCTTTTTTGGTTTGTTGGGGGCTAATTTCTTGAAGCTTTTTAATATTTTTTTTATATTAGCCCTCTGTCTGATATAAGATTAGTGAAAATCCTGTCTCAACATGTAGTTTTTGTCCCATTAACAGTTTCCTTTGCCTTACAGAAACTTTTCAGTTTCAAGAGGTCCCAATAATCAATTGTTGACCTTAGAGCCTGAGTCATTGGTGTTCTGCTCAGGAAATTGTCTCCTGCACCAATATGTTCAAGGCTATTTTCCACTTACTTGTCTATGAGATTTAGTGTACCCAGTTTTATGTTGAGGTCCCTGATCTATTTGGACTTGAGTTTTGTGCAGGGTTATAAATATGGATCTATTTACATTCTTCTACATACAGACAAGAGTACCGTTTACTGTAGATGCTTTCTCCCCCCCCCCCATTGTATAGTATTGTCTTCTTTGTCAAAAATCAAGTATGCATAGGTGTATGGATTTATTTCTGGGTCTTCAATTCAATTCCATTGATTAATCTGTACTAATACCATGCAGTTTTTTGTTTGTTTGTTTGTTTGTTTGTTTGTTTTTATCACTATTGTACTGTAGGACAGCTTGAGTGAGGTCAGGGATTCTAATTCCTCTAGATGTTCTTTTATTCTTCTGGATTGTTTTGGCTATCCTGTGGGTTTTTTGTTATTGTTTTTTGTTTGTTTGTCTGTTTGTTTTAGCATATTAAGTTGAGAATTGCTCTTTTGAGTTCTGTAAAAAAATGTGTTAAAGTTCTGATAAGGGTTGCATTGAATCTGTAGAATATATTTGATATGATGGCCCCTCTCACTATGTAAATCTAACCAATCCATGAGCATGGAAGATCTTTCCATCTTCTGATAGCATCTTTTATTTCTTTCTCCAGGGACTTGCTTGGTTAGAGTTACACCAAGATATTTTATACTATTCATGATTATTGTGAAGGGTGTTGTTTCACTAATTTCTTTTTCTGCCTACTTATAATTTATAAAGGAAGGCTACTGATTTCTTTGAGTTAATTTTTTATCCAGCCACCTTGCTGAAGTTGTTTATCAGGTATAGAAGCTCTCTGGTAGATTTTTGGGGATTGCTTATGTATACTATCATATCATCTTCAAATATGATACCTTGATTTCTTCCTTTCCGATTTATATCTCCTTGATCTCCTTTTGTTGTCTTATTGCTCTAGCTAGACTTTCAAGTATATATTGAATAGATATGTAGAGAGTGGGCAGCTTGTATTGTCCCTGATTTTAGTGGGGGAGATTCAAGTTTCTCTACATTTTACTTGATATTGGTTATTGGCTTGCTGTATACTACTTTTATTATGTTTAGGTATTTGCCTTGAATCCCTTATCTCTCCATATGAATGGGTGTTGTGTTCTGTCAAAGGTATTGTCAGCACATAATGAGATAATCATGTGATGTTTTCCTTTCAGTTTAGTATATAGAGAATTATGTTGGTGGATTTTCATATATTGAGCCATACCATCATCCCTGGGAAGACCCCTATTTTATTGTAGTGAATGATGTTTTTGATGTGTTCTTGAATTCAGTTTGAGAGGATTTTTATTGAGTACTTTGTATTGATGTTCACAAATAAAAATGGTCTTTGTGGCTTTTTTGTGTGTGGTTTAGGTATCAGGGTATTGTGGCATCATAGAATAAATTAGGTAACGTTGCTTCCATTTCTATTTTGTGGGATAGTTTGAGGAGTGTTTGTATTAGTTCTTCTTTGAAAGTCTGGTAAAATTCTGAACTAAAACCATCTGGCCCTGGTACAAATTAACAAAATCAGAAATGAAAAGGGAGACATAGCAACAGAAACTGAGGAAATTAAAAAAAAAAATTATTAGGTCTTACTTCAAAAGCCTGAACTCCACAAAACTGGAAAATCTCTGTGCCATCTCTGAGCCTTTAAGTTAGTTTGGCTAAGGGTCTGTCTACCTTTTTGATTTTCTCAAAAAAACCTGCTCTTGGTCTTTGTCTTGTTCTCTTTGTCTCTAATTGATGAATTTCAGCCCTAGTTTTACTATTTCCTGCCTTCTACTTCTCTTGGGTGTGATTGATTCTTTTTGTCCTAGTGTTTCAGGTGTGCTGTTGACAGTATGAGATCTTTGTAATTTCTCAAAAAAACCTGCTCTTGGTCTTTGTCTTGTTCTCTTTGTCTCTAATTGATGAATTTCAGCCCTAGTTTTACTATTTCCTGCCTTCTACTTCTCTTGGGTGTGATTGATTCTTTTTGTCCTAGTGTTTCAGGTGTGCTGTTGACAGTATGAGATCTTTGTAATTTCCTTAAGAAGGCACTTAGTGCTATGAATTTTCCATTGGTGAGAGTGAGGTACTGAAGTCCCCCACTATTATTGTGTGGGGTTTGATATGTGATCTGAGCTTTAGTAAAGTTTCTTCTACAAATGTGGGTGCCTTTGCACTTGGGGCATTAATGTTCAGAATTCCGATGTCATCTTGGTAGATTTTTTCCTTTGATAAGTATAAGGTGTCTTTCCCCACCTCTTTTGATAACTTTTGGTTGAAAGTCTATTTTATTATGTATCAGAATGGCTACTCTTACTTGTTGCTTGAAACCCCCTTTTCAGGCCTTTACTCTGAGGTAGTGTACTGCTTGTGGACGTTGTACATCGTGGTGCGGAGCCTAGTGCGCACCACGATGTACAACGTCCACAAGCAGTGCCTCTGCCTCCCAAGTGCTGGGATTAAAGGTGTGTGCCACCTCGCCCGGCTTGTATAGTAGTCTTGGTTGGCATCTGTGTTCACTAAGGGTCTGCACGACCTCTGTCCAGGATTTTCTGGCTTTTAGAGTCTTTTTTGAGACATCAGGTGTAATTATAATAGGTCTGCCTTTATATATTACTTAGCCTCTTTCCCTTGCAGCTTTTAATATTCTTTCTTTGCTCTGTACATTAGTGTTTTGATTATGTGGCAAGAGGATTTTCTTTTCTGTTCTAATCTCTTTGGTGTTCTGCAAGCTTCCTGTATGTTTACAGCCATCTCTTTAGATTAGGGAAATTTTCTTCTGTGATTTTGTTGAAGATATTTTCTGGCCGTTTGTACTGGGAATCTTCACCCTTGTCTATTCCTATTATTCTTAGGTTTGGTCTTTTCATAGTATCACAAACTTCATGGATGTTTTGAGTTGGGAACTTTTTTTCATTTGGTATTTTCTTTGACCAATGTGTCAATTTCTTCTATGGCATCTTCTACACCTGAGATGATCTCTTCCATCTCTTGTATGCTTTTGGTGATGCTCCTATATAAAGTTCTTGTTCTCTTTCTACGTTTCCCATCTCTAAGGTTGCCTCCATTTGCCATTTCTTTATTGCTTCTATTTCCATTTTTAGGTTTTGGACCATTTTATTCATTTTCTTCACCTGTTTGATTGTATTTTTCTTTATTTCCTTTAAGGGATTTATTTGTCTCCTCTTTAAGGACTTCTACTTCTTTAATTTTTCCCCTGTACTTCTTTAATGGAATTCTTTATATCTTCTTTAAAGCTCTCTATCATCTTCATGAGATGGGGTTTAAGGTCACAGTCTTGCTCTTCAGGTGTGTTAGGATATCCAGGGCTTGCTGTAGTAGGAGATCTGGGTTCAGATGGTTTCATATGGCATTGGCTTTTGTTGATTATATTCTTGCACTTGCCTTTCACCATCTGGTTGTCTCTGGGGTTGACTGACCTGGGTGTCATGGGATTGAGCAAGACTCCTTGAGTGTAGGCAGAGCTGTGGTGTGGGGGTCATTGCACGCTTTGGCGACTGCAGGCAGAGGTGTGAACAGGAAGGAGGATTAAGCAGGATAGGGCAGGGTAGAGCCCATGACTACTGGGCTTGCTAGGATCCTAGCAGGCAGGGGATTGGAGTAAGGAGATGTCTCATCTGTGTGTCTTAGGATAGAGAAGACCTCCTGAGGCTGGTGGGATTGTTGTGTGGCCATGGGTGCACTGATCCCCAACTGTGGGTGTAGGGGTGGACCAGAAGAAGGATGCTAAATATATTATTCAAATATCATGTTCTTAAGAAGACTCCTAATATTATCTATTAACTAGAAACCAGGAAAGTTATAAAGATCAGCTCTCAAGGTTTCTGTTTGGAATGGGTCTTATTATTCAAAATGGAAGTTGTCCTACCTGGTATTTACTACACAGTATATAAATATACTCACTAGGGTAGTCATAGCAGCAATACTTTTTCCTATACTCTCTCCTCTCCTCTCCTCTCCTCTCCTCTCCTCTC
>NC_034592.1:37284614-37313395 GCF_900095145.1 Mus pahari | reverse complement strand
ACTGCAGCAACCGGACAATGGATGGGTCGCTCCTGGCACCTTTGATGAATTCTTCCAGGGACAGTTTGCCTGAGCGTTGGAAGCAGGAGATGTAGGATTAGTCAGTGCTCTGGTTAAAGTCTGGAACACTCTGGAAAACGGAACGGACACTGTCCACACTCTCTCCTCTCCTCTCCTCTCCTCTCCTCTCCTCTCCTCTCCTCTCTTCTCTCCTCTCCCCTCCCCTCTTTTCTCTCTCTCCTCTCCTCTTCTCTCTCTTCCCCCCTCTCTCTCCCTAGCAGAGAGTATGTGTAGAAATATAGTTTGTGGGTGCAAGAGTAATGGCTCCGCAGCTTAGAGCACTTGCAAGAGGGTTTAGGTTTAATTCCCAGCCTCTATGGTTTGTCACGACCATCTGTAACTTCATTATGAGAGGATCAGGTGCCCTCTTCTGGCCTCCACAGGCATCAGGCCTGAAACAAAGAATACATACGGGACAACTTATACACATCAAATACAATAAATATATCTAACAATTTTTGAAAAGAAAGACTTTGTGATTCAAGGCCACAATGGTGTCTGCAGTTGCTTGACCAGTACAGAGAGCTCCACCCCACAGTTATTTCAATGCTAGCGAAGCTTGAATTACATCGCACGCTCTTGTTAGCATCATGCAATTCTTAGGAGCATATTTTTGACTTCTTTGACCCTAATGAGCTCTATAAAAAATGAGTAAATGTCTTTTTCTCTTTGAAGACTTTAGTTGGTTGAGTGTTTTGTTTCTTGCAGTTCACAAAGAATCTTTTTCATAGATTAACCCTTTGAATGAATAAATCATAGTGAAGTTGGCATGATGGTCCTGTTATACTCAGGGGAAAGTTGAGTTTCATGGATTGAGATTTTATGAGGCAAACAGAAACAAATGTAAAAACCATCACTTGAAACTGTTCCTAATACTGTGAGACCGGAGTTCTTTTCACCTGCCTGATGTTCAGTCAAAGTTGCTGAATTAAACAGTGTGAGGTGAGAAATTCTCATTTGTTCATTATCATATATTTTTTTAGTGTTCACATGCTAAATTTTATAAATGCAATATCTTATTGCCAGATATTTTTGGGATTCACAGAAACCTAAAGCAGAAGCCTTAATATGTTCACTAAATTTTAACTATTGTAATCCTATTTCTATTGAATAAACTGAAAATTAACATATGACAAATGAATATTATCAATTCATATGTGCAAGATTCCTCCTTTGAAGATTAACCTTTTCAACTATGCATCAGAGACAGAGCTGATTTAATTCCTCACTGCATCCCTGTGGAATGATATGCAAGAGAGCATCTATGATGGGGGAGTATTGTTACAAAATGTAGTATCTGTGGCTTCATCTGCTACAAGCAATTTGAAGAAACTGTGTTGACTGAAATTACCATGATTTCGTAAAAAAAATCTATAGCAAATTAAAGAATTGCAAAGGAGCAATTTGAACCCTCTATTTTGCCATCAGAGAAACTAATGTAACACATTTGCTTCTTGGATAAGGAAATTAAGCCATTGTAAGGCAAATAATCTATACAAATTTTCTATATTGTATAAAAGTAGGGCTTTTTCTAGCCTAATTCACCAGAGACACTTCCAAAAATTGACATTTTTAAAGTCATTGCCGTTGGCAATGTTATTATTTCAGGACTCCAACCATGCGGTGTTTCACAAGACTAGGTGAAAGGATGGTATAAACTAAAAGAATTGAATTTCTGCTTTGATTCTAGACTGTTGCCAAAACCAACAGTGACCAACTTGAATAAGCATCATATCAGACTTATAGCAGTTGTTAGGAGTTGAGACCCTTAGAAAATATGCTTTGTTGTAGGCCGGATTGTGAGATATCACGTTGCTCACTAAATTTAAGAAACCAAAGGTTTGCATAGAAGAGATCCACTGTTTTAAAATAGATGCCTGGATGCTTAGGGCTGGGAAACGGCTGCTGCTGAAGAGTTTGCTGCTCAAGCATGAGAAGCAAAGTTCAGATCTCTGGAACCCACAAAAAAAACAGGACAGGAATGGTAGCCATCTGTCATCCCAGCAGCCTCCAGACCAGACAGAGACAGGAGACATACTGATTACTGAGGCTAACCTACACGCACTCTAGGTTTAGCAAAGGACCCTGCCTCAATACAGTACAGAGAGACTGAGGAAGACACTCAGCATCAATGTTGGACCTGCACATCCACGTGCACACACATGCGCACATGTATCCATACCTAAATGCAAATGGTCATACACCATATATACACACCAGGCATACATGCAGAGAGCACCACTTGATTATATTTTTCCTATGTGCACGTAACGAGAGTTATTTATTATGTATTTATAATCTGTAGAAATATGTGACTTGACCAGCTATAGAGAAACATCTTGGTTGAGTGAGATAGCTCAGCGGGTAGAGACACTATGTAGAGAGGGCATGACCCCTAAGTCCAGTCTTGGACCCTGCAAGGTAGTAGAAGAAAAGAGTCTCCGTAGTCTCCGATCTGTTATATGAATGCCGCGGCATGCATATATCTGCATATTCAACAACAACTATAAGAAAAAGAAAGAGAAGAAAGATGAGAGACGATGAATAGGAAGGAAAGAAAAAACGTGTATGTTAAGATGACTTAAGAATCACTTATCTCCAGGGGAAGGAATACAGAGAAGGACAGCTAAAACTATAGACCATTTGAGAGGTCATATGAAAATCCATGACGGTAGAAGCTTCTTAAAATATGCATATGTGAAAGAAATCTAAGTGGAATCACCAAAGAAAGGGGAAGTCAAAACCCCAACTGGACATCTCTCATTGCCAAATGAAAACTCCCGTGTCAGGAATGGGTTACATCTAATTGAGTTATTAGATAGATGGGCTTCACGAAAACACCCAAACAACCCAAGCCGTTTCCAAGGCTACTGGTCCCTTTCAAAAAAACTGGTAGTAAGACACTATTTCCAAAGACAATACCTAGATAACTCACCAAAAAACAGAGAAGCTGAGCTGGTACCTACCTAGAGCCATCACCCCACTGACTAATGGTACAGGAAGGTACTTAGCACACTAGCAGAAGAGAAAGGTAAATACCAATTCAACTACAGTCTGGTGACCTGCCTACATGACATGCAGGTAATGGTGGCACAAAAGTTGTGGGAGTAACCAATCACTATTTGGTTGGATTTCAAGACTGTTCCACAAGATGCAACCCATTCCTGACACTGCTTGGATGGGCAACAACCTGAGACTAGATAGGCCAGGGACCTGGAGAAAAAACAAATGCCACTGACTCCTAACAACATTCAGCTATACTCATAGATCAATGTCTTACCCAGCAATCATTACAGAAGCTTCCTCCTGCAGTCGATGGGAACAAATACAGAGACCCACAACCAGACAGTGTGCAGAGAGTGAGAAAGCTTGTAACACTCAGTCCTAAATGAGAGGTCTTCATCAGTCCCTCCCCTAGGGGCTCAGGGAACTTCACAGAAGAGAAGGCAGAAAGATTGTAAGACCCATCCAGGAAGGAAGACAGTAAGGAAACAAGACCTTTTTAGACAAAAGACTCACACACACACACACACACACACACACACACACACACTTACAGAGACTGTGGCAGCATGCACAGGGCCTACACAGGCCAGATAGGCTACCAGCACTAAACAGGGAAGAGAACATAAGCTCCCCATCCCTAACCTAGAAATATCTTCAGTTGACAACTGCACCCAAAGGGGAACACAGTTTTCTTCAACAGAACCTTAGTGGGTATACAGACTACACTGACAGGCAAGCCCAGGTACAGAAGTAAACGGCCAACACAAAATTAACTCAGTGGTATTACTGGAGTTTCTTTGTTTCATCATACTTTATCCAGCCTTTTCTTGTTTTAATTTTGTTGTTAATCTTACAGATCTTTTGTCTCTATATTATGGTTTCGAATGTTGTGTGGAATTCCTGAGTGTGGGAATATGTTCCACTATGTATACGTGTTTTTCTTGTGTTTTTTTCCCCCCTATGGCTTTTTGTTTGTTCGTCTTGTTCTATTCTGATGTTTTTTGTTGTTTGTATTCTAATGAAGGAGAGAAAGAAAGAAAGGGTGTGGATCTGGGTGGGCGGGGAGGTGTGGGGGATCTGGCAAGAGCTGGGGTTGGGGGAGGGAAAACAGTGATCAGAATATATTATAAGACAAAAAAGGGTTAAAAAACATACTTATCTAGCCAATCAACTTGATAATAGATGCCCCCTCCCATAACCTTTGCTAAAGGGTCAATGCCTGCCTCAGCACTTTCTGCGAGGGAAAGCAACCGAGGCAGCTGCTGAAGGAGTCCAGCTATGGAGGCTCAGAATAGTCCTGATAGACTAATGAGCATGTTTTAAGCATCCCTCAGAGGAGGTAGGGGGAGACTAGTTCAACACAAACACAATGGAGATGTGGAATTTAGGGGTGGTTGGGCTCCCCCAGAACTCCAGAGGGGAGCTCCAGCCTCCTCAGAAAAGAACATTAGGAAGATATTTGTCTTCCTCCTACAAGCAATGACAGGATGAGGGAGATGTTTTAGCCATTCCTGGCATGAAGAGAATTATGTTTTTAATGGGTCTGTGGTGTGGAGGAGAGGTTAGAGAAAAGAGGATCCCAGAATCCCATCAGAAATGATTGAAGAAACCACAAGGGAGAGACAAGATGATGGCCCATGCTTCAGAACTACATAGGATAATAAGACAACAGGCTCATGAGAAATAAGAGCGAAGGTTGGCATTCTCCCAAACTGTATCAGAGGCTCATGGCTCCCAGTCCTATTGAACAGAGCCACTGAGTGATGTGTGAAGCTCAGGCAAGTCCAGCATCGTTCTTCATAGTTCCGAACTGTAAGGATCTGCCGGTTCTGTTCACACTCTGTATTCCACACCACATACAGCTGGTTTCACAAGAGGCGGGGGAAGTGGGAACTAGCAGTATGTCACAACACGTGCACTTTGCCTCCTAGAGCTGGCACGGGAAAGACAGGGGGCGGAATGAGGCTGCCAGCAGGCCACGGGTGCAAAGGAAAAGGCTCACCCACTCCCCGTGGGCCTGGGGTTTAAAAGCTTTAAGCACCTGCCAAATCTGCTGCCTTAACCAGTCTTGTCTAGCTGAGCAGACATTTCTCCCACCTGCTGAAAGGACTGCTGCAATCAATAAATAAACAGGCTCAATCAAGACTTTCCCATAAGCAGTCCTGGGAAATGCACCGTGTCCTCAGGAAAAAAAAAAAAAAAAGATACTTGCCTTTTTATGTGCAGTACCAATGATGGACATAAAGTTCAGTGTGGTTATCCTGTGAATAAATGATATCTAGAAGCACGACAATGATGATTTCAAATTGGAGAAATACAAGAGCTATGTTTTGTGCTTGATGTCCTCCACTTTTGGGGATTAACTGGGTTGGCAAACCGCAAACCCTGATCTCAGGGCACTCTCTTGTCTGTTTTTGTTAGTGAGGGTGTGTAGACACGCGGCCACATCCGTTTGTTTAGGTATTCTCTGCGGTGGCTCTCAGTCTGTGACACAGCAGATAGTTACTGCAAGAGTCTGAGTCACAGAGCATAACATATTCATTACCACCTTTAGAGCAAGAGTGCACCATGCACTTCCATTTTCAAGAGACTTGTTTTAAGAAAGTGGCAGGCTTCTTCAGCAACCATTCTTGATGGCCGTGCATATGATTACAGCTCACATAGAAACCATCAGATCTTTACCCCATTGTGAAGGAGGGAGAGACGGAAAGGGACCGGTGATTCTCTTTTTAAGTGAAAAGCTGTATTTGATACATAGACATATTTGATGGCATAGACATAAGAATGGGACACTTGCATGCCTGCAGCGTCATTCACAATAGCCAAGATACAAAGTGAGCTTAGGTACCTCTATGCACAGATAAGTGGATAGAGAAAATGGGGTAACTGTGCCCAATGGGGTATTAATGAGCTATAGAGGAAGAAATGTTGCTGTCTGCAACAAAATAGAGAAGAACCTAAAGGCAATCATCGAGACATACACACACACACAAATCATGGATTTCCCCATGCTCTTTCTCACGGGTGGGAACCAGAAGCCAGCAGGAAAGGACATAATGATTGTTAGGGATTGGGATGACACAGAGGCGAGGTCACAGGAGGTGCAAGAAGGGTCATAGCATCTGATAAACAGATGTGCACCACATCCACATATGGACAGATCTAATCATCGCCCGTCATCAATGTGCATTCTTAAAACAGGGCAAACATGGCTCTTAAAAGTATCTGTTCTTGTGTTTTGGAAGAGAATTTCTTTTTACTTTATTAAAATGCTATGAAATTCAACACCCTTTGAAAAGGCGATACAAAAAAATTGCTTCTGAGAAACTCAGAAAAGACTTCTTTTGACATTTTATTAGCGTACATTAATTGTACAAAATAATAGCTTTCACTGCGAGCTTCCAAGGCATGGGTATAACGTATTTTGCTCATATTCATCAACTACTCCCTTGTTCCCTCCCCTGCCTACTGCTTCTGCCCCCTTTCCCAAGTATAGCTCTCTGTTTTCGTATCTTTTAATTTTTACTCTGTGTTTACATATATCACAAGCGTGTTTATGCAAATGAGCACTCATCATGGTGCTTCCACACGTCTATCATCTATAGTGTACTTTAATGGTAAATCAGCTTTCTATTGCTATCCCCTGGCCCTCGTACCCTCTCCTGCTGGTTCCCATCCTCTTTCCAAATAATCCTGCTTCTACGTTCATACCTTTAAAAATACTACTTTTTAGTATGTGAGAAATCTGGATTATTTGTCTTTTTGAGTCTGGCTTACTTTATTTAACATGATAATCTCCAATACCATCTATTTTCCTATAAATAACAATTCATTCCTTTCCTTTCCTTCTTCTTCCTTCCTTCCTTCCTTTCTTTTTCTTTCTTTCTTTCTTTCTTTCTTTCTTTCTTTCTTTCTCTCTTTCTCTTTCTTTTCTTCCTTCCTTCCTTCCTTTTTTCTCTCTTTCCTTCTTCCTTTCTTTTCTTTCTTTCTTCCCTTTCTTTCTTTCTTTCTTTCTTTCTTCCTTCCTTCCTTCATTCCTCCCTCCCTCCCTCCCTTCCTTCTTTTCTTTCTTCCCTTCTTCCTTCCTTTCCTTCCTTCCTTCCTTCCTTCCTCCCTCCCTTCCTTCTTTCTTTTCTTTCTTCCCTTCTTCCTTCCTTCCTTCCTTCCTTCCTTCCTTCCTTTCCTTTTTTAATGAGTGAATGAAACCCCAGAGTGTAATGTGTACCACATTTGCTTTAGCCATTCGTCTGCTAGTGGTACCTGGTCCATGGCATGGCTGTTTTGAACAGTGAATTACAGGTGTCTCTACTGGACTTTTACGTCCCTTTGTTGTACACTCAGAAATGGTGTTCCTTGCTTGGATGGTAGCTCTGTTTTCAGCTTTGTGAGGGAGCTCCTACACTGATTTCCAGGGGGACCGGACTAATTTACATTCCTACAAATAGTGTAAAAGCCTTCTTAAAACTAATAGTTAATTAACCAACGCTCTCAGATATTCAAGCTCCATCTAACTGACCTTAGCTCCAGCCCTCTCATATAAAATGTTAAATAATAACAAGCCCAACTGTAATATAATATTCCAAGGGATTTTATAATATCTATTTACTTGAACGTGAAAAATTCAGCTGCAATCAGTCTTGCCTTAGGCAAATTGTAATTCTATTCCCACACAGCTGCCTTTGTGCAAAACAGCCATATTGGAGAGGCTCCTGTCTTAGAAAATGACCGCTCAGTTGCCTGACAGGCTCTGGCTCTTTCCCCAGTGAATAACTTGAGCCTAGTTAAATTAAACCTGAAACACCTGTTGGGGCACAAGAAGTTGGTTCCCATTTGATTTGCCCTCTCCAAATAGTTTGAAATAAGTACTAAAGCTATGACAATCCTTATGATTCAGTGATTTAACAGTAATCTCAGAGTATTTTGCAGATCTCACGAGAAAATATAATATCCTAAACTCTGTAGACATTGAGAGGTCAGGAGGAACTAAAATGAGACACAAAAGAGCACGAATACCACACGCAGATGGTGGCAGTGAATGCAGCCTCGTTAACTAGATAGCAATTTGCTCCTGTCATGTACATTAAGCAGGTGTATGCCCTATGCCCCAGTAATTGACAGAATTCCAAGCATGGCTACAATCTGTAGTTGCCCTTGCACATCAGCTTTAGGGATCGTTATCCAAAGTAGCCAGAGTGATTGGAACAGGAAGAACACAAGAATAGCTCATGTATTTTTTTCTATAAGCACAAATGGAAAAATACATCAAACTAGGATTCAACAAGAATGGACATCTAGTCTGTAAGTATAAGAATACAATTTAGGATGTAGGAAGAAATTATGCTTGGTCTAGTAAAGTGGCAGCAATAGATACAGCTCTAATATTCACAACCTCACTAGCCCCAGGAAGTTGGCTAGTTTTCTGGTACCAAGTCTAATTCAACAGCTAATGGTTATTACCAACATGTGACAGCCAGCACCTTTACAGCTATCTTGCCATGCTGCTATTTGCCATTGTTCATAGGTGTTGCAGTTGGGAAGGAACACTTAACTGTTACCTTCCCTTGGTAACCCTCATAGTATTTCCTGCTTCCATGAAGGGTAGACTACCAGGAAGAGACTTTGAGGACAGACCTGCCTCAAATCATCTGAGACTTGTCTTTTAAGATAGGGTCCCACTCTCAAACCCTGACGAGCAAGCAAGGTTTACATCAATAGTCTTCGTTGTCTTGGAAGTCACCTGGATTACTCTGGGCAACCATCCAAAAGGAGGCTTCTCATGGTTGGTACTCGGGTTTGATTAGTCTATGATTCTTCTGGGGAACACTGCCGTCCCAAATAAATTAGCTTCCTTTAAGGTGTGTGTGTGTGTGTGTGTGTGTGTGTATGTACACACATATATATCTTAATTTAGGTAAGTAGAAAATATGATTTCTTGAGCCATTATCAAACAACCTTGGTATTAATTGTCCCTTGTCCCTCTCTGTCTGTATTTACTTCCCACTTTCCTCCCCAGTTGAAGTCCCCTCCACATTTTCCAGATAATCTCCCATTACTCATAAACAAGGATGGAACAAAATGAAACAGAGTCCACAAGACTCCACACAGTATGACCACAGAGTCCACATAGTATGACCGTGAGTTTTGGTCAGCCTGGATTTGTGGTACATATTGCCATGAAAAAAATGTTCTTAGATGTGATTAATATTCAAGTCAGTAGTCAGTATAACAGATTTCTCTCCATAACGTAGGCGATCCTCTTCCCATTAGTTAACAGCCTTAGAATTTCTTTCACAGCCTAAAATTTCCTATGGAAGAAGGAATTCTGCTCCAGAATTCTTTATGAGTGGAGTTGTCATGGCACCTCATGGGTCTTGGATGGCTCTGCACAGCAAATTTCAAACATCCTAGGTTTCATATTATGTGGCAATTCCTTTAAAAACTGTATCTTTATCTATCTTCTATCTCAATTTCTGTCTATCATCTATTAATATATCTATAATCTAATTACCTATCCATATATCCATCCATTCATCCATTTAGCATCTCTTGTCTATCATCTATCTACCTAATCTATTGAGTACCTACCTAACTGCATAACTACCTATCTTCCTACATAGATGATTTTCTCAAATGTCAAGTGCAGTGTTGACCACAGCTAAGATCCCTACTTGTTAGGCTTTGAGACTAGGGAGAGCTGAGTAAAACAGAGTAGGTTACAGGACAGCCAGAGCTACCAAGAGAAACACTTCTCTAAAACCCAATAAATAAACAAACAAACAGCAAACAAAAAATGCTGAAGTATTCTTTTATCCCTGTAGTGGCTATTCCTGGTTATCAACTTGACTATATCTGGAATGAACAACAATCCAGAATTGGAAAGTTCACCAGCGACCCTAATCTGGAGGCTGGAAGATAGACGTTTCTGACTTGGATCTTGGTGTGGAGATATTGAGGCATAGTGGCTATGGATTCCAGAAGATTAAGGCAGGGAGATCTTCGAGTTCAAGGCCATCTGGGATTAAAGATGTGGTGGCACACACCTTTAATCTGGGCTACACCTTCTGCTGGAGACCATATAAGGACATTGGAAGAAGGAAGGCTCTCTCTCTCTCTCTCTCCTTTGCCTGCTTGCTGTGTGGGACTGAGCAACTGCTAGATCTATGGACTTCCATTCACAGCTGCTACTAACCATTGTTGGGAGTTAGACTGCAGACTGTAAGTCATCAATAAATTCCTTTACTATATAGAAACTATCTATAAGTTCTGTGACTCTAGAGAACCCTGACTAATACAATCCCCTAATAAACTAAGGATATTGAAAGAGACTGAAACAATACTATGTAAGAGTTAGGGACAGAGGCATTCCCAAACTTTCTGTGGATGTACAGATTGCTATAGGCTTTAAAAAAATCAGAATCAATAGTATATAGAGGCATATTAAAGGATATATATGATAGTAATTTTTGTAGTAGCAGAAACATGGGAATAACTTGCATCTGTTAGATGTAGAAAGATGGGAGTACTTACATGCCATAAAATTTTGTGTAAATGTAATAAATGCAAATGAGTATAATGACAGTACAGCTACATGTACAGATGGAGATTTTTTAATACATGTACATGTATTAAAAAATATATATTTGCATTGATTCAATAAACACTGAGATAATGTCAAAATAAAGATGTAAAAGCATAAAATTAATGAGGCCAGGGCATAAAAAGGGAAGTTGGGTATCTTAGCTTTTCATTTACACATGCTTCTGTTGTTTTACAGTAGACTTGTATTGCTATGATGACACAAAACAAAGGCAGTTAAGGAAATAAACTCCAAGATCCCACTGAGTGTATATAGCCTTCAAGTGCGGAGAAGCTTACTAATTACATACGTAGACTGACTCATAATATTTTTCTTAATTATTGCTCTTAAATCTCCAATCTACATCAAGGCTCTTCCAGTCAAGTCTAATGCTTTTGTCGTGCACCCAATCTTATGTGCTTAAATTTCCCCATATCCTCTGTTCTCTCTATACATTGAAGCTAAAACCAGAAAGAGCAAACAACAAGGAAGAAAAATGTTCACATGACTCAGAATATCTATTTTGTATACGTTGCTGTTCACCAAGAAAAATACATATCAACCTTTAGAAAGAATAAAATATAAGAATAAAGGCTTAGTTTTTAATCTGATATTACTTAAGCATTTTATCATATGTGAAGAGGTTTATGCCTAAAACTTGAACTGGGTGTCTCTTTTTTTTTAAAGATTTATTTATTATTATACATAAGTACACTGTAGCTGTCTTTAGACACATGAGAAGAGGGCATCAGATCTCATTATGGGTGGTTGTGAGCCACCATGTGGTTGCTGGGATTTGAACTCATGACCTTCAGAAGAGCAGTCATTGCTCTTACCCTCTGAGCCATCTCACCAGCCCCGAGCTGGGTGTCTCTTAACTTTGACAAAGTGAATGTAATTAACCTTAAAGGAGCTACGGACCTTCAAATGAACAAGATGAGTTCAAATGCTAGAGGTTTAGTAAATGAACTTTGTAGACTACAAAAGCACAATTCAAGCCACAATGTGGCAGGAAGGTCCTTCATTTTCTACCTTCAAACCAAGTTTTTCCTTCTCCCTCTAGGTGGTTGAAGATCAATTATAGCTGAATTCTCCATGTCCCCTCTTCTCAGAGATTTTGCTGTAGTAGTTTTCACCCCCTCAACCATTCATTATTTTCAATTTCTTTGTTTTTACTATACTGTGTATGTGTGCACATATGCATGCGCGCACGTGTGTGTGTGTGTGTGTGTGTGTGTGTGTGTGTGTGTGTGTGTGTGAATGTGTGTGATGTGGACCTGTGCTTGAGGGGGAGGGTGCATGCCAAGTGCACATGTGGAGGCCAGAGGACAATTGACAGGAATCAATTCTCTCCTTCCACCAGGTGGGGTCTAGGACTTGAACTCAGGTTGTTGGGATTGGTAGAAGAATCTTTATCTGCAGAACCATCCATGTTGCTGGCCTTCTATTCTTTTCTTTACGAATGAGTCACATTACACAGTAGTAGTTCTCAAATATTTCCCTAAGTAAATTAATAAATAATAAATCAGCCATGTATTTAGCAGGTCCCCACTTTTACCCTCACCCAAATGGGTGTCATAATTCATGAGAAAGGTTTCCCACATTATGTTTACTATTCTCTTCCAAAGTCATTCTTTAAAGGATTATATGTGCTATACTTTTAAAATGTAAACTATTAGCAGCCAGATTACTGAGTTAGCATTTAAGAGCACAGTTCAACTTTCATCACCTACATCATGTCTTACAGCCACCGTTATTCAGTTCCAGTGGACCCAGTGCTCTCTTTTGTTGTTCATGGGCACCAGGCCTATAAGAGGTTCATAGATACACACATAAACAAAACACCCATAAACAGAAAAACAGTAATAAAATAGAAATACTACAAACAACCATTCCTCTCATTTACAATGTGCTTCGGAACTACAGCTTATAATGTAATTAAATTCCAAAGTATTTAGAATACTGTGTGTTTCATATCTAAATTTTGTGACATATAAAGATACCTGAATTTAGTTATTGTTGTTCATGTTCAGACATTCTGTTTTGACTTGGTAATATTTAATAGAGTAAAATAAAGTCATCTTTAGTTCATAATTGTGAAATATTTTCTAGAAAAATATACATTTTCCATTTTTAAGCAAAAAAAAAAACAAAAACAAAAAACACTAATGACCTTTACATAATTAAGAATAACTTTCACAGTATACTTTCTGTTAATGAATTTAAATTTTAAAAAATTACTGGTTTTATATGTTCTTTAATTATTTTTTATATTTTTGAAATTTTTATGATGCATCTTGATCCTCACTCACCCAGGCCCGCAAAACAACTCACTTTCAACTTCATTTCTTCTTTGTTTCTAATACCCTACTGGGACCAGTTAGTACTGTTATATGCATAGGGGTGTGGGGTCATCTGTGGGGCCATGGGAAAAATATTTAGCCACTTCTAAAAAGAAAATGACTCTGACCCAGCAGCCATCAAGCGCAAATAGCTCCTCAGCCACTGATTGGACCTCAAGAATCCTCAAGCCTCCTGCAGGGGTTTTAATTGCCTTGATTGATCTTCTGTGTGTCTTACATCAGTGACCACAGCTGCCTGGAGTTCATAGCAACTAGACTGTCATCTGTCAACCTTAGTTCAAATTTTGTATATTATCTGTAAAAGAGTTGTGTTTGAGTATTAGTAGTGTAAACTATTAAAAGGATATTAGGGCTGGTGAGATGGCTCAGTGGTTAAGAGCGCCAACTGCTCTTCCAAAGGTCCTGAGTTCAAATCCCAGCAACCACATGGTAGCTCACAACCATCGGTAATGAAATCTGATGCCCTCTTCTGGAGTGTCTGAAGACAGCTACAGTGTACTTACATTAAATAAATAAATAGATAAATAAATAAATAAATAAATATTTAAAAAATTGTTATTTAAAATAAATAAATAAAAGGATATTAATTGTACAATGATTGTATACATTACAATTTTCTGGTTTTTTTGTTTGTTTTGTTTTGGGATTTTTGTTTTTCTCGGTTTTTTGAGACATGGTTTCTCTGTATAGCCCTGGCTGTCCTGGAACTCACTTTGTAGAACAGGCTGGCCTCGAACTCAGAAATCTGCCCGCCTCTGCCTCCCGAGTGCTGGGATTAAAGGCGTGCGCCACCACGCCTGGCTAAATTTCTGTATTTTTAAAATATTTCTTAAATACAAATATTAATACAGAATCTGAATTTCATTTCTTATACACAAAACAACTAAAAAAAAGAACCTCAATATAAAAACTGAAACCATGAAACTTCTAAGAGGTAGGTGTAAATCTCTGTGTGTTCTTAATTTTGGCATCCAAGGCACAAACAATAGAAAATAAATGAAACATACTCTGTACCAAAACAAAGCAGTTTTGTTTCAAAAGATACTGTCAAGAAAGGAAAAATAACAGACACACAAGAGAAAGAAATATTTACAAACCATAGATGAGCCAAATGACCACTAACCAGCTCATATCAAGAAGTCTTTGGCTTAGTAGTAAAATATAACAATTACTAAAGTTTTCAAATGAGCAGAATATACACAATGGGCAGAAATCAAAGGAAAAGATGTTTAAATAACTAGTTGTTAGGAAAATGCAAATAAAGCTATGTAAGAGGCTACTTTATAACTAATGTCTGCAAGCAGATACATTTATTTTTTTTGCCAATATAAGAATTGTAACCCTCCTACATAGAGATGCTATTTTTGAAAGTAGTCTATTAAGTAGAAAGCTGCTGATTCTACTCAGAAGTCCGTAACTTAGGGACGCAGTGGTAAAGAGCACTTGCTGCCCTCCAGAGGACCAAGTTTGGTTTCCAGCATCCACATAGCAGCTAAAACCAATCACTCTGGTTCCAGGAGGATCTGATGCCCTCTTCCGGCTCCCTCAGGCAGCCAGTATGTATATGGAACACATGTATACATGCAGACAAAACACTGATACGTGTAAAAATAAAAATAAATTAATAATGTATAAAGCACATTGTATATAGTCAAGAGTAATAAAAGCTAGTGTCCCCACAAAAACCTTGTACATTAGTATCATAGAAACATTGTTTGAATATCACAAGTAGAAACAAATCACTGTCCATTTATAAAGGAATAAATAAAGGGGGTATAGACAGTGAAATATTATCAGCAGTTACTATGAAGCTTTAATTCACATTACTAAACAGACAAACCTTGGAAGCATTCTGCTAAGTAGAGAATCAGTAGGTATCTTTTGTCTTAGGAATGGAGCCTCTCCTTCCACCCCGAGCTTCCTGCTTGTGGAGTCCCTGCCTGGCTACACTGTCAAAGGCTTTCTTCAGTGTATTAGCTCCTCAGACACATTTTCCACATCATGTAGTGCCATGGATGTCACCAGGGTTATTCTAGTCTATTGGCTCCCAGATTACTGCATACTTGCATTAATCGGATGAGCTTCTCCCATTTACCCAGTTTTCTATGTGCAGGGAAAGAATGTGTCTGGTCGTGCTCTGGTCATTTTGGAGCAGAAGGACATACCATCTTCATCTCGCCATTCCTCTACTCACTGAGTTTTTACTGGCCTTGGGATTTCCTAAGAATCTTTCAGTTGAATCCTAGTGTCTGGACGTTTTTGTCCTGTAGTGCCACCAAGGTGTTCTCATTGTGCTCTGGGTTCTTGGGTGACACATTTGTCTCTGTAGACACATTTACCCGATCACCTTTCTCTTTAGCCAGTTTTCATGTGTAAATTGTACAGATGCTAGTCAGGGTCCAGAGGCCCTCGTTAATAAGTGTCCCTGAAGTGATTAAGACCTACGTGAGAAATTGATTTTCTGGATGTACAGAGTTCAAGTTGACATCAGAAGATCGAAGATCTTAAGTTTTTAAAGATTCTTGAGCTCTGGGATACCGCTTATCTGTTTCCAGGACAGTAGCCTGGCTGCAAGTGTTTTCCAGAGTCTGTGGCTGATGTAGAATGTCTTTGGTTAGACCCACTCAGAATACCTATGTTAGTGAATATTTTTGCTGCTTTGATAACATACCATGATCAGTGCAACTTATTGGGGGGGGGGAAACAAGGAGTTTATTTGGCTAGAGGTTCAGAAGGTCAGAGTCCACTATGGCAGGAAGCCTAACTCGATCACCAGGCCTGGTGACCAGAGGAGGCGGCTGGGAGCTCAGACTCTCAACTGTCCCAGAAAGCAGAAAAAAGAAAGCAAACCAGAAATAGATAGGGCTTTTCATTGCCAAAGCCTGCTCCCAATGAAATACTTTCCCTTTAGCAAGGCTTAAAGCTCCCTAAACAGTACCACTAACTGGAAAGCAAGTATTTAAATAGCAAAGCCTGCGGGAGATGGATTGCATTCGAACCAGCACAGTGCCAAACATATGCAATGAACATTTATTATCTTAAAGTTGTGCAACATCCAGTCTCCCATTCTTACAGAAACAAGACTTAGTGCCCTGGAGGAATTGGAGGCTCTCTCTCTCTCTCTCTCTCTCTCTCTCTCTCTCTCTCTCTCTCTCTCTCTCTCTTTCTGTCTCTCCTTCTCCCTCTCCCTCTCCCTCTCTAATCCCATCCCACCCCGACCCTCTGTATAAGTCACTATCTTATTATCAAGTTTCTTCTCCAGGCCCCAGCTAGCCCCATTCAAGATTCAAGGAACAGAAACACCCAAGCAGATTAGACTCCAAGTGAGAGTTGGAAGTTCCAAGTGGAGCCGGAGGACAAGGAGAGCTGATTTACCAGCAGAGGCTTTTACAAATGAACTTTGTACCCTGAAACCAGGTCTTCTTTACATTGGGTTTTGTTGTTGTTGTTGTTGTTGTTTTTTGTTTTTTGTTTTTTTTTTTTTTTTGCTGTAACAAAATGACTCCTACAGCAAGTGTTTATTCACACAACAGGGATATTATTCAACTTCTAGTTTTTCCATTAAATTAGCTGACTATATCAAAGATGATCAATAATATGATGAATTCTCTTATTTCTGAAAACAATGAAATAATAAGGTTTCGAGCTTAGACCTCTAAACAAACAAAATAGTATCTTGTTAGAATTTTAATACGCTGTAATATATGTGTATACCTAGATCCATGCATATACATATACATTTCACTTTTCGTTTACATTAAGTCTTACTGACTTTTTATATATGATAGTCACATAAAATTGTCTTAAATGAAACAGAACTTAAATAAAACATTAAGTTGAAAAACTGAAGGTCTATGGACAGATATGGCCAAAAGCAGGCACATATTGTGAGAACACGGCTTGAGAAACCCAGCTCCAGTACAGACTGGTTTGGAGCCAGATTAGTGGTTGGAGCAGTCTCCGCTCCTCACGCTCCCACGCCAGATCTCCCGTCTTTTCTTATTTCCTTTCCAAAAAAAAAAAACCCTCAACTTTTTGCCATTAAACTCATTCCCTGCTTCTCATTTTTTTCTTCTGATTATCTGCTTTGGAGTTCTTAGACGGTCTTTGCTTAAGTTCTAAGGATATGAAAGGCTCCAGGCACATTCTGTCCAAGAAGGCTTAAAACAGCAGGGACTCTGGATCCACAGAAGAGCGAAGCCTGCCATGAGAGCCCCTTCTTAATGTATGGATTAGTCAGAGAAAAGTGACTTTAAAACTTGTGTGCACAAGACAAGAATGCTCGCTGGACGACATCCAGCATCTGGAAACAGCCAGCTTGTAACCCTCTCATTCTGAAACCCTCAGCTCACTTCAGTGAAGGCCCTGGGCTTGGAATCTAAGAAAGCTCTGGAAGTGGCGGCAGACTCCATCATTTCGGTCACGGAAAGCTCTTTGGAAGGTGGTATCCTTTTGTTCACCACTGTTTTTGTGTACTTGCTCTCGACAGTTTCATACATGTATATATAGTATGGTTTGGCCATTTCTACTCTCCTTCTCCCCCTCTATCCCACCGGGGCTCTCCTTCCCAAGAGTTTGAAGGTGGCTGTCCTGTACATCCATCAGAGAGAACTATGCAGGCTCTCTGCTCCCTCCACTCCTCCATGTTTTTATTGGCTCTTGTTCTCCTGCGGTCCTTCTGTTTTCCATTTGTGGTGATGAAATCAATAATTAGACTACGATGTGAATCCAAACAGCATTGCCTTTTTTATTAAGAGAATAAAATCGACACTTGTTTCTCATTTATATTCCTCAGCAGGCTTTAGCTGCCTTTCAGTAGTGAAATTTCATCAGCATTTTCAGTATCGATAACGCTGCCAATCTTATTTCCAAAGTTGGGCGTTTCATGTGGGCTGCATTGGCACTGCACCCCTCCTGACTTGGATCCCGCTTAATCACTTTGGATTCCACAATCTTGGGTGGCAAAGAAACCTAACAACCAGTCTGCAAGGAATTTGCCATGGACCACATGCTGTTGCAGAAACAACCGTGTAAATTTGCTGAGGAAAGGCAAATTCCCAGCAGGAAAATTACAGCAGGCTGGCCCCACGCATGCAGATGGGTTGCATCAGGCTGGCCCCGTGCACAGTAGCCAGATTGTATCAGGGTAGCTCTATGCACTATGTGGACCCCCAGGAACAGGGAAGCCTGAGGCACCAAATAAGAGATGCTAAAGATAGAAGTGTGTGTGTGTGCACGCGCGCTCATGCTTTCCACCTACTGGGATTCACAGGAGGAGGAAGGATGCATTATGATGGGTCCTAGCTCTGGACTAGAAATCACGAAGTCTGAGTTGGAGACCATGGTCAGCTACAAACCAGTCATGTGCTTTCAGGGAAGGCGTGCAAGGCGCATGCTCTTAGGGATGGTCATTTTTGCTGAGACAAACTCAGAACAGTGAAGGTCAAGTACAACAACATCTCAAGAAGTACAAAATGCTCTGATAAACAACGCCCATGACATTTGCAAAAGAAGCACCTTGCCCCCAGCCAGCCAGAGGCAGCATTCAAGCAGCCTAAATATAGAGATGCATTGGAGTGGTAGGGAAATCGCTTGAGTTATTGTTCATTTTCAAACATGCTTTCTTCATGACCGACTGCTACTGAAGACTTTTAAGGGAGAACGACTGAACTTGAATCCATGGATTTTCACAGGCAGGTGGCTGTTTCTGTGTCTGTAAATGGCCCCTCACTCCTTTGATTGCACTATTGTTTTCCACACAGAGACCCACCTGCATTCTAAACTTGTGTGTGTGTGTGTGTGCCCATGCACACTCATATGTATGTGTATATTTGTGTACATTTGTGGTGTGTTTGTGTATTTGTATGGTCAGGTGTACTCACCTGCTTGTGTGAGCATGTTGTGGAGGCCAAAATTCAACTTTGGGTATCTGTCACTATTGGCCTCCACCTTAATTTTTGAAACTAAATCTCTCACTAAATTCTATGCTCATCATTTCAGCGGGACAAGCTAGATAGTCACGCCCAGTATATACCCGTCTCTTCCCTGTATAACACAAGGAGTCCAGGCCTTCACCTTCATCTGGCTTTTACGTGGGTTCTGGGGATAAAGATATTCCAAGCTTTCTTCACGCATTGATGATACAAGGAGGGTAAAATATGAAATGAATAGAGATGTTTGTAAACTTGAGACATAGCTGATAATAAACTAATAAAATAAAACAAATGAGCAAGCTTGAAACAGACTGTGCACTGCCCCCAAGGTCCTTGCATACTTAGTCCACAGGGCAGGTAGGAGAAGAATCAATAATAAAAACAAAAACATCATCATACATCCACAGGTCCAGGATAACTTGGCTGAAGTGACTAAAATCATCATGAGGTCTGACACAACACACACAAGCAATATGTCAAGTTTCTTAAATGTTAAGTGGATGTTAAAGTAAATAATGACTATATGTTCTCTCCGTCTCTGTCTTTCTCAGTCTCTCTGTCTCCTTGAATCTTTCTCTCTGTGTTCAGGTAATTGTTAGTTATTTGCCATCATTAATGTAGCGAACTATTCATTTATCTGTTATCCATTTATTTATTCCAGCTGTAGTGATGTTCCAGAACATCAACACTAAGCAAAGCAACAGCGTGAAACCACCTTGCTGTTCATTACCTATCTTGGTCACCCTCTTTGGTGACAGTGTCAATGGTTCAGCAGCTTTGCCCCATTTTATTCTGAAGTGTACACTCTGGTACTTGGGACAGAATTAGACTTAAAAACCCAATCTGATTTGGTAATCATTATCTTAGAATTAGATTACTGGTCTGCTTGTACTTAATGAATTTAATAATGGTTTGTGGGGGAAGGGCTGTACATTGTGTTTGGAGATAGAGTTTCGGTGGAAAGTGCAAAGCTATGCAGGAAGGACCTTGTACGGCTGCTCCGCCCACATTATCAGAGATCTGACATGGAACTGGTATGAACAAAGTGCGTATGTGGCTTTATCAGGTGTAGATTTGTGTAACCACCATGCCACTCAAAAAGAGCTACCCCAGTCCCACAAGATCTGCATCATGTTTCCCCTTCATAGTCACATAAGCTCCCCATAATCCCCAAGCCACAGGAACCATAAATCTGTTTTCCATCATTTTATTTGATTATTTGACAGTGATACATAATAGCATAAGATACCACAAAACTTCTGAGATATATATATATATATATATATATATATATATATATATATATATTCCTTTAACCAGCCTTAATGATTTCTAGTTTGAGGCTCTTGTAAATATAGCTGCTATGACCATCATCTGTAGATCTTTGTGTGGTCATATATTTTCATTTCTCTAGCATAAACTTCTCGATGTTGAGTTACGGAGTTTAACAGTAAGTGCACACTTAATTTTTGAAAAAAAATTAATTAAATTTTCTTAGAGGCAGAAATCAATGTGTGGATTTTTTAAAAAGAAGAAATTGAGTTTTCAGCCTTATCTTAGTCCTTTACATTTACTTTATCCTAGTCCTTACATTTATTTTATCTTTTCTACAAACACCAGCAGCATTGATCCTTTTTCCCTTTGCCTCTTTAATTTGATGATTTTTAGACTTACGCATTTAGCTAATCCTGCTTTTACCTAGTGTTTCATGGGGGCCTGACATCCTCACCAGTTTGGAATTGTCTCAGCTGTTCTCTTTTCAAATGCTTCTCTCTGTGTCTTCCTTCTCCCTCTCCCCCATGACTGCGTTTACATGCATTTGCTGTGTAGTCCCTCTTAGGCTACTGGTCTGTCGTCCAGTTCTTTGCTCTGCAGTTCTGCATCCTGAATGCCCCACCCCCTGCCCCAACCTGTATTGGTTGCTCCAGTTCTTCCTGTAGTTGCATTTGATCTACTGCTGAGCTTGCCCAATAACTTCTTAATCTGGGTGACTATGGATTTGTCTCTAATTTAGAATTTCAATTCTAAATTATTCATTATTTTATAATAACTTCTAGTTTTTCTTTGCTTCTCAAATTCTGTTTTTCTCCTTTGAGAGAGAGAGAGAGAGAGAGAGAGAGAGAGAGAGAGAGAGAGAGAGAGAGAGGGAGAGGGAGGGAGGGAGGAAGGAAGGAAGGAAGGAAGGAAGGAAGGAAGGAAGGAAGGAAGGAAGAAAGGAAGGAAGGAAGGCAGTTGCTCTAAAGATTTGTATCAATTTTTTTTGTTATTTTATTTTATTTTTTTACCAAATGCAAAACTACTATTTTGAAACCCCTTTGTTTGTCTTGTGTGTTTTGAGAAATTGATTGCACACCGAGGAAGGGCACCTATCTCCCAGTCACAACACTTGCAGTTTAAAGCAATGGTAGTGATCAGCTCTCTGTGCAGCTTCCTCCTTGTCTCTGGATCTTATTCACAGTCTTAGAGTTTGCCATGTTTAGAGTCACTGTAAACAAACAAAAAACTGGAGGATGTGAAGAATTTTCTTATGACAAGGAGACCTACTGTGACAGTGTAGAGCAAAGTCTACTGCTCAGTGCTCCATTCCTGCCAGTTGCAATAGCACAGCTTCCCTTCTCTAGGCAAGGGGACCACATTACTTTCCTCAGAGACAGTACCACTTTGTAGCCCAGGCTAGCCTCAGACTCATGATCCTCCTACTATAGACTCCTGCCTACTGAGATTACAATCATGCAACAAAAAAGCCCAAGTGTAGGTTATAATTAATTCTATTACTTTGTGTGTGTGTGTGTGTGTGTGTGTGTGTGTGTGTGTGTTTCCTTTTTAGAGACAAAGTCTATGTAGTTCAAGATACCTTTGAAGTCACTATGTAACCCCGTCTGAACTTGTGTCAGTCTTCTGAGTGGTAGGATTACAGATGTGTACTATACTCAGCTCTAATCTGTCACATAAATATCATAATTCTTTAGACTTGAAACTCTGCATTCAGTTCCTGACTCAGGAAGTAATGCTCATAAAATAATAACAAAGTACAGAGCTACAGAGCCCTCAGCCTATCCCTGGTGTCACCTAAGCCAGGACAAAGGTTTTTCCCAAGCCACTTGGAACAAAAGGCTCAGGCAATGGGAGCAAGCCTGTGAACATGGTACCTGAACCAACAACTTGTTTATCAGACAAACTCACAGGTTAAGCTCCTGTATCTGAAGTTGCGTCCATGAGCTTTCAGCTTTCTCTCTCTCTCTCTCTCTCTCTCTCTCTCTCTCTCTCTCTCTCTCTCTCTCTCTCACTTGCAAGTACTTCTCAGCCCCAGCAGCTCTCCAGCAGAAGGTTTGGCAAGAGTCCATATTGTGGTCAGCAGTCCCTTCTGCAGCTGGGATTTCTTGAAAGAAGTAACACTTGCCCTTTATTGTCCCCAAAACAAAGCAAGCAAAGCTTCCCTGGGAATCAGATCTTCACAGGCCTCCCGTCTCTTCCCTCTTCCTCAGAGTGACCAAGGAGATCAGAGCAATCCAAGTGCACCTGGGCAGGAACAGCCTTCACTGAGGAGCTGATGTCATATGCCGCCCTTCCCCCACCCCCCAGGACTTCAACCAATCCTGGGGGCCTCCCTGACTGAAGGGTTTGGATAAATTACTTACACATCTCAAGTTAGGGGATGTGGAGGGCCTGTTACAAGTCAAGATGGTGTCCCCTAAAATGAACACTTGCTTTTAGGTGTGTGTGTGTGTGTGTGTGTGTGTGCACATGCATGTGTGTTTGTGTGTGTGTGTACATTGAAAAGTAAGGGGTCCATGTAAAGAGTTTGTCCAAAGACCGCAGGTCATGGATTGAATAAACATAAACACAAACGGAAGCATCCAGCTTTGTCTTAACTGCAGCCAAAAAAAAAAAAAAAAAAAATCAAACAACAGATGATACAGCTCAGTGGTGCTGTGTCTGCCCAGTGTGAACAAGGTTCCAATTTCAATCTCCAGCACCACAAAACACAAACACAACCTCAGCAGCAGACACAGAAAACCCAAACATACAATGTTTCAGAGCTTCGAAGAAGTTCACGGCAAAAATCCAGAGGCAGAAAAAAGAGATCCTACATAAAAACATAAGAAATCATCTTATAATGTTGAAGCCTTATCTGGCTCAACCAACTGAAGCAAAGAGCTGGGTCATGCCACCTTGAATATTGGGAAAATGCTTTGGCATTATAAAAGTGAGCTATGAAAGTATGTTATCAACTGAGTTTCAACCTACCAGCCAGAGATTTGATGTTAATCTGTCCCTCAACACTTGGCTTGAACATGGCCTCAGTTGACTAACTTCAGTTTACTTGGCTGTCAGGTTCATCCTCTGCATCCACTTTTAAGGAGTGGAATTCCAGCTGTGACAAGAGACTTAAATATTTCATCTTTTGCTTATGCACTAACAAAATTAAATACCATACAAAAAATAGAAAATATGCCTTCATTCAGAAGTACTGGTTAGTGGAAAACAATGGCCTCTAATTTGAAGATTGACGGCTTCACCATGGGTATCCTGAACAGTAGGTCTAGCTTATCTTCTCTTGTCATGAAAGATATGCTTCAGCATTATTTCAACTATTCAATATTATTCCAAACACGGTGACGTTCCAGGCAATCATGTCTTGAAATATAGAATATTGGAATACACATGCTCTGGGTTCTGGGGACATGAAATCATCCTCTTTAAACTACGTCCTTGGGCTGGAGAGATGGCTCAGGGGTTAACAGCACTGACCAGAGGTCCTGAGTTCAATTCCCAGCAACCACATGGAGGCTCACAACCATTTGCAATGGGATCTGACGGCCTCTTCTGGCGTGTCTGAAGACAGTGACAGTTTACTCACATATATAAACTACATCTTTGGATGTTTTACTATCATAAGGAGTCCCAGAGAGGCAACCGGAAGCATTCCTGCAGATGTAAGAATGAGGGAGAAGACACTTCTAGAGCACAGAGAAATAAAATATGGAGATTGCAGTGAGGCAGTGAGGAAGTTCCTTGGATTTACTGGGCCTCGGAACTGAAAAGGCAGAGACACAGCTAGATGAGGAATGATGTCTATTAGCAAGTCAGCTTCCATAGGCCAGCTTGAGCAGCCTGAAGAAGTATTCCCAGCCATAGCTCCAGAACCAATTGTCCACACCTACAGGATGGATGTACAGACAAGGGGCATGTCTAGCCTGCTTGGACATGCTGTCTAGGTTGTGTTTGTTGTCTTAATGTACTTCTATTTCTAAGTGTCCACTATGTCTTTGCAATAGCCCTTCTTTGTATGAGAAGTATAGCATGAATTTCTTTTCTTCCTGGAAAATCATCAGGAATTATATCCTATGAGTGTCGGTAAATGCACTGATGATGGGGAAAAGGAAAACTAAACGCAGACTAGACCACTTGCCCCTCGTACACTCCTTAGTAACTTGCTTCTGCTTTCTAATCCTGCAGCATAACTAATTCATTGAGCTTTTGAATGCTAGCTTTCAGGTATCATTTACATTGAATTAAATTTCCAGACTCCATTAAGCCCTTATCTTTCTTCAAAGGGTAGCACACTGAACAAAAGTCTCGATGGCTTAGGGAATTTGGCAAGGAAGTGGCTATCTCCCTTCCCCATCTGCAGGGGTGGTAGCATTTAATTAGGAAAAACTAGGCCCCAAAGCAGACCTTCGGGGAAGAGGCCTCTCCCTGCCTCTGCCTCTGCTAATGGTTTTGCAACTCAGTGTATGTTCCCTGCTTCAGAGAATTTCCCCCCAGAGACCATGGGGTTCCAATAAGATGAACAGATGCTCACGAATCAGTCTCTGTGTACCCATAGTGATCAGAGATGGGGAGAGGGGATTCAGAATGAAGGAAGAAACAGAGAGTGGGGAAGCATTTGTGTCTGTGTTTTTCCCTTAGCATTTCTCATCCCGCCCTCCTCTGGGTTCTTGGCACTGCCCATTATTGTATAGTCTATATGGTTTCCTCTAATGCCTCCATTTCCATATATACAACCTTCTCTCTCCACAGATAGGAAAACGAGTTAGAAGATGGATGTCTCTAGGTACCAAAAGTCAGTTTCTCTTCCTCCCTCTCTTCGCACTTACGGAGCTTGTTCTAGTAGCTTGAGTGTGAATGGAACATATCTCTAAGTGAACTTGACATTTTAGGCTGCAATTCAGTAAGCAGAGACAGTGAGCAGTGACTTATTCCCCTGGACTCAGGTTAATCCAAACCCCAGGATCCAGACGCTGTCTCCAAGCCTTGGCTCCAATCAAAATGTGTCCTTCTGTTCCTGAATCCCACCATGAATTAATTCCCGCACAGAAAATAGTTTGAGCTCTGTATGCAAATGTGCCTGACTAGGACACACATCTGCAGCTTACTGTTTTATATTTTTAAACAGTCACCCCAGTCACAATGACTATCATCAAGAAGATAAGTAATAGTTTGCCATGAGGATCCTGTAAAAGGGGAGAACTTCTTGACTGTCAGTGGGGGTATAAATAGTCTTCCTCAAAAGAATAGAGCGATCACATCACCTGACTCTGTCCCTGTTGCATCCATACCCAGAAGATGCTATACCCCACCACAAAGATACTGGTTTTTCCATGCTTACTGCTGTTCTATTCACAATAGGAAGGTCATGGACATATAGGGGTCCCTTGACCAATGAATGCATAGTGCAAATGTGGTGTACATACAATGGAAGTTTATTCAATCCTAAAGAAAAGGGAAATTTGGACGCATGCAAGAGAATGGATACAACTGGAAAATACATTAAATGAGGTCACCAGGCTAAAAAAGACGATGTCATGCTTTCTCATATGTCTCCAATTTTCTGCACACGTGCATGTATGGGAGAGTGAGTTAGTATAGATCATGAAACTGGACAGAGGCCAAGGAGAGGGGAATGTTTCTATTTTGCTGGAGAGAGAGATAGGGAGGATAATAGAACATTCTAGACAAGTTGAAAGAGGGATACTCAGGGCTGAATGTCACAAGCATTTAAAGGGGACAGGCAGACAGGAGTGGATCAACCAAAACTAAATATGTATGAAAATTCTCCTAAGAAATTCAGTTACTTTGTATTATAATTTGTAATAAATTAAATATGTAAATAAATGGGGGCCCATCAAAAGAGTTAATCCTTTCATAGGAGATATTGTATTACAACTATCTCAAGGAGCAATGCCTTTGAGGAAAAAAATAAATATGTATTAGACATCAGTGGCTCAGTACATGGAGCCATAGACAGCTGAAAGCAATGCATAAACGTACTCTCTGCATAGTTTGTTTTCTTCCCTTCTCCTTCCACAGGGTGATTTTTAAAATACAGTATACTTTAGTAAGCAGCATAATGACTTATACTCTTTGCTTCAGAGATTATAGAGGCATTGTAAGCGCCCACATGTCCACCTGAGCCCATTATTCTTCTCGTCACTTTATTTGACTCATTGAACAATATCCTAACGTCCCAGATTGTTTCTCTACAGACTCCAGCAGCTCAGCATTGTCTTCAGAGAGCTACTCTTCACCTGCTCATCGGCTTCTAAGAACCTTGATGCTGTACTTGGCTGTGTGACCTCACGAGGTAAGGGCACCCCGGCTTGTCATAACCCGAGATTCTCCACCACAGTGTTTCCACCCAGTTCATTCTTAGCAGCGCCACACAAAAGGGAGTGCTAGAGTTCAATATGCAATATGATATTCTCTAAATTGAGTCGTGTCAACACAATTGTCAGCATTGTAAAATTGTGGAGCATAACAAATAAACAAGAAAATAGTGGCCCACTCCACCTATTCTGTCTCAATATGCAAAATCCAATTTGTGGCAAGGTCTCTTTTATGATGGTTGGGGGTTGGTAGAAGAAGGAGTGTGTGACATAAAAGCCACATTTGCTGCAGCTATTCAGAAAACATCTTTGTTTACCATTGTCATGTTGCCACAGCAACACCAGCTACTTATAGCGTCACACTGAACAGGCTACGGCAGGCTGGAGCACACTGTTGTTTAAATGCTGCACTGATCCTTGGCTCTTCTCTGGCTTCTTTATTCCTCAGGGGAAAGGCAAGAGATCACGGGTAGCTAATGGCTGAAATAAAAGAGAGAAACGAGATTGTAGCTTATATTAGCTACAATTTCCTAGTCTATACTTTATATTTATTCTGATTTAATTTTGCTTTGGGGTTAACAAATGCATTATTCATAATATCTATACCCTAACCTGTTCTCTCTTCACATTTCCCCAAATTTACCATATATATATATTCATATATATATATATATATATATATATATATGGTAAATAATATATATATAAATTCATATATATGAATCCATATATAAAGGATAAATATATTATATATATATATCCATATATAAAATGGGTAAATATATACTATATATATTTCACACATGATAAATATATAGACAGACAGACAAATAGATTTGTCTATGTGTGTTTGTGTGTGCCACATACATGCTTCGTGCTTCATCATCAGATACCTGGAACTGGAGTTATCCGGGGCTCTGAGCCACTGTGGGAGTACTGAGAACCAAGCTTCAGGTCTTCTGTAAGATCAGTAAGTATCCTTAACTGCTGACCATCTCTTCAGCCCTCATTTTTGAAAGACATATTTATTCAGAAATGATATTAGGTAGACACATTCTAGAGACAATTTAAAATATCTAGGAGGCTGAACAGATTATGTATAAACTCTGCACCATTTTTTTATATGAGGGACTTGAGTACATGTGGGTTTGGGGTCTGTAGTAAAGGAGCCTAGAACCAATACACTACAGATGCCAAGAGATAATAGAATATGTAACTATCCCTGGGTAGTTTCCCCACAAAGCTTCTAAGAAGGATGTTCTACCAACTCATCTGGAAATGAAGAGAGGACTTCAGTGAGCATTCAGGAGCGGAGAACTTTACATCAATAGGTGCCTGGAAATGAGGGCTAAGGAGGCAACCGTGTGGAAGTCCTGCTAAGATGAAGTCCAGGCATCTGCACAGAGTCTATCAGCTTGCTTCTTGTAACCAGCCTTTAGCACTTTCAAGTGCTTTGACATTTCTGGCACATTTTCATCACAGAAAATGTTTCTATCCCTACTTGGCTGTCTGAGGAAAAGCGAGCTTATCTACTAGGGGAACTCTCTCTAGCAGGTTTGCAAACAAAGCTGGCACACTGAATAATCACATCCTACTCCAGAGGCTCATAAGGAAAGGAGGCAGAATGTACTGTCTCCTGCCTAAGGACACACACACACACACACACACACACATGCACGCACACACGCACACATGCACACCTCATAGCTTGTCATGCACTCAGCTTCTCTCAGAGTCTCTGTATAAGGGCCCAGGCAGAGGACCCTCAAAGATTGAGATCTTTGCGTGCCAGAATTACTATAATCACCAATAGTGTGTATTTCTCAATAGTTACGAGAGTACATTGCAAATGTCTCACACAGAGAATGATAGGCAATCAAGATGATAGATGCGCTCATTACCCAGTCTTAATTATGCTATATGTGTTTACGCGTGTATCAAAACATCACACGAAACCTCATAAATGTACATAATTATGATTTACCAATCAGAATAATACTGTTGATTAAAAGGCCAGGTTGTCCAATGTTTTAAAACCTTTTTCAGCATATGGATAAAGAAGAAAAAAATGCTCACTTTTTTATTTTTTGAGATTATAACTAAATTTCTCTCTTCCCCTTCGCCTTCCTCCTTCCAAATCCTCCCAGATCTACTTTAAATTCATGACCTCTTTTTTGCACTGTTATTGCACACACACACACACACACACACACACACACACACACATATATAT
>NC_034592.1:37273906-37284594 GCF_900095145.1 Mus pahari | reverse complement strand
CCCCCCCCCCCGCTCCTCACATTCTTCGGTTACCTGTGGTTCATGTGTAGGTCTGAGTCCTCATGGCCCTGTCAATCACCCACTATGGCATGTTTGTTGGTGTTCTTGTTCAGATCATATTTGGGCATTTCTGTTGGTGAGACTTTATGGGTAGAGTGTGTCTGCTGTTACTAGAAGACACTCTCACAGCAAATTTCCAGATCCCCTGACTAATCATCATTCCACTCCATCTTCTGCAATGTTCCCTGAGCTTGAGGTGCAGGGGTATTTTTGTAGTTGTATCCTTCCAATCTGGGCTCCACCACTCCGCATTTAGATTGGTTGTGGTGTTCTGTCCTGCTTTCCATCTGTTGCAAAGAGAGGTTTTCTTGATGAGGAGTAAAGACTGAGGAATAATCTGTGGGTATAAAGACAAATGTTTATATATTGTTACTAGGGATTATGTTGGGTCAGTTAATTAGGAGTTACAGATTCTCCTCCAGTAACCATGACTTCACTGGTGATGGGTAGTTAGCTAGGTTTCTAGTACCAGACGTTCCCCCTCTTGAAGATTGTGTTGTTTTTCAGTCTAATTAGAGAGCTGTTGATTACCTCTAAGGTATGTGCACCACTACTGTACCCATAGGGTTATTGTGCCACACTGGTCATTACTGTGGTTCATAGGCAACATAACTGCAAGACTGTCGGTTGCCTCCCTTCTTTAGATGCTTGCATGGAAAACATGTTACTTTGCTATCCATGCATAAGAAGAATGATGCGAGCAACTGGGGAAAGTGAGAGAAAGCTTTAGGGGAAAAGCAAGGTCGACATAATAGCTCTTTGGAAGACAAAATGTGACTTCTGTGAGTCACACTGTTGCAGTAATGAATCTCACAGCAGGTAGTGATGTCAGGAGAAAGATGGCCAACATAGTGTCAAGATAGCAGCCGCTGTTTTGAGGTGTCACTAGATTTCATACCTTCTACTGGGGCAGAGTCGCTCTCTCTCTCTCTCTCTCTCTCTCTCTATATATATATATATATATATATATATATATATATAGATAGATAGATAGATAGATATAGATATATAGATAGATATATAGATATAGATAAATAGATATAGATATAGATATATAATATATCTATATATATCTATATCTATAATATATATTATATATATTATAGATATATAGTATATATTGATTGATAGATAGATAGATAGATAGATAGATAGATAGATAGATAGATAGATGATAGTTTTCTCTTGCTAGTCTGAGTATTCTGGGGATACAAATAGCTCTTTCCTTGTCCACATATCTCTCACCAGAGACCCTGATCTTTCTCCCTTTCTATACTCACACAAAGATAAAGTCATGGGTGCCCACATAACAAAGATGTGGCTAACCATATCCAATTATGCTAGCACTCTGACCATATCTCCAGTGTTGTAGCTGTAACTTCAGCCAACCAGTCTACATCATTTCACATGGCAGCTGAGAGTAAAACTCCAACCCATAGTCCACACTCAACCTTTCCCTTTACTCTCTTAAAGTCATGTATAGCTATTTTTCTGTTCTTTCCTTCCCCATCCAATACAAGGACCCACATTTTATGTATTTGTTGAACTTCCTCTCTAATTCTCTTCATTCCTTTGTGTGTGTGTGTGTGTGTGTGTGTGTGTGTGTGTGTGTGTGTGTTTGTGTGTGTGTTTGCCACCCTACTAACTTCCTTTCTCTTTCTGTCTGTTTTGAAAATTAATACAAGGATGGACTCATGAATTCTTGTTCTTATATAACACATTATAATCATGACTCATGTTTTGATGCTCAAAGTGTCACTAAATCTGTCCAGTGCAAGATTTTTCAAGTTGACTTCTATGCCCTTTTGACAGATCCTGTCATTCTTCAGATACTTTACTAATCATATTTCCATTGCTATAATGAAATGCCTAGCACAGTTAACTTATAAGAAGAAAAAGTTTATGTAAACTTCCTGCTTTGGGGATGGTAGCCTATGATTAGGTGGTTTAACATCTTTGAGCTTCAGTGCAGCCTGGAAAGAGTGTGTAGCAGAGAAAATCACTCACTTCATAAGATCAAATGCAAACAGCACAGTAGAAGGGATTGGCCTTTGAGAGCACATGCCCAGTGACCCACAGACCCATTCATAAGGCTTGTTCTTCTAAATACTCTACCACCTCCTAACAGAACCAGCTGGGCTACTGCAATGGTTTGAAAGAGAAATACCCCTCATTTAGTGTCAGACTTTTGAATACTTGGTTGGTGGCACTAACCGGGTAGAATTGGAAGCTGTGGTCTTGTGCAGTGAGCCTGTTACTGGGGGGGGGGGGGGGGGGGGGGGGGGGGGGGGGGGTTTGGGGGGGGTGGCCTTGGGGGGGGAGTGGATGGGAGGGGGAGCAGGCTTTGAGAGCTGAAAGACTCACCACTTTCTACTTCACTTTCTTTGGTGCTTGTGAGCTCTCAGCTCACTACTTCAGCTGCCATTCTGCCACTTCCCTGCCATGACAGGCTCCTTTTCTTCTGGGACCACATGTCCCCAATAAATCTTTCCTTTTATAAGTTGGGACATTTTATCACAGAATCAGAAAAACAAAGAACATAGGTGCTATCTATGCCTTTAACACACTGACATCAGTAGCACAGTCACCCAAAACATGGCAGACACCTCCCTCAGTATCTAGGATAGCAGAATGTTCCTCCTCTTCAGGTTCTGTCTGCCCTAATCAACATTTAGAGCCAGCTATCCTTTACAAATACACACCTCTGGAGCCTTCAGTTGAGACTCAAATGTTGCATCAAGACCATCTAGGTTCTGGGTGTGCTCTGTGTTATAGAGGCAGCTTTACACCAATATATACACCAATCATGCATATATACAGAGATAGATAGATAGATAGATAGATAGATAGATAGATAGATAGATCCATGTATATGGGAATAATACACTTATTTTCTTCTATGGTTCTCAAAATTGAGCTTATTAATTTTTTTCAGTTTTCCCTTTTCCCCTCTTTTCTTCCTATGCCTGTCCTCCTCTCTTTATCTTTGTCTAGACACAAAAATATATGCCCCCCTCTCCTGCATACAGCAAAACTGGGATATTATAAGAGGTGTTGAAGAATGGAACTGTCCTTCGAGGAGATGCAGACCCACTAGCCTTCATCAAGGTCTTGGCTCACTGTTCTGCAACCCCCCCCCCCCCAGCACAATCAATAAGGGATATTGTTCCTGGAAACTGTCCTTCACAGCTTCCAAATTCTGGTTATAGTTTCTTCTAGAAACAAGGATTCCAAACCCGTGATAGCTAAAGATAAAATGAAGAATAAATAAATGTCTCAATTCAAGGAAATTATGCTAGATACTTACATGTGATTTATGCTGCTTAAATATTTACAGATCACAACAGTACTGCAGAAGAAAAATATTTGGCAATACATAATTTGATATAAAATGTTTGCTACCTTAGCTTGCTAATTTAAGAGCTAATTAAGGAGAGCATTTATTCTTTTCTTCTCTATATATCATGTGTCCTGACTAGTGGGATGAATAGAAAACACAGATGTCTGAGACAAATGCAGAGAGCCCAATTCAGCCTTTTCAGTACAGATGCGGAGTTTGTATGACTATGTTTTCCCTATATCCAGATAATGTGTTCATCTAAGATAATTTTCTGGCTTTACGGCTTTAGAAAAGTCATGAACTCATAGAGTTTTATGCTCTGAAAGGTCTTTCAAAATTATTCAGGCCTATTTTTGCATTTTGTGCCTCCTACTAAAGGAATTCTTTTATGGCTATTTTAAAAGGAAGAGACTATTTAGACTTTTACATCATTTTTGAATGGAATTTTCTTAATGCCTATGAAAACCTTGTAAGTCAAGTAGTTTCCAGCTATTCCAGTCGAACATTCCATTAGTGAAAGGACTGACTCTTTGCCATGTGCCAGAGAGCAAGCCTTTGCTTTGGATGGACCTGACTGGAGAGGAGCAAGCAGATGTAAGGCCTCTGTAGGTAGAGGAAGGAAGACCACTCAGGAGGCTAGTCCACCAAAAATCGAAGCAGAAGGGAACTGTGTGCTGAGTGGTATTTTAGGTGAGGTGCCCTTGCTGCATTTCAACATACTCTACTGAACATCTAGAACAAGCTGTGCACTGTTAATGAGAACAATAGAACTTGGGGACGAAATTGAGATTCAACTTTTTTCTATCCCAAAAGAAATGGAAGAATAAAGTTGCCTTTTATGCTAGAATGGAAAAGACTGGGAGGATAATTTGAAGTGGGGAAAAAAAATTGGTAGGTTGTGTGGGCATGATAACTCTGAGATGAGAATGCAGTTCACCGATGGAGATGTATAACTATCCCAAGTAGATGACATACATGAGGCTCAATGAGGGGATCAAGACTGGAGACGTCAGCAGCTTATAAATAGAACTTCATAGCATCAGCTTAGGACCCACAGGCGTTATCTTTAAATATCACTTATTAAAGGCTTATTGTGTGCCAACAACTGTTCTGAGTGTCTGCGTTTATTGCCTCATTTAGCTCCCACCATGGTCCAACACAACCTGTGAAACAGCATCATTATCATAGTTGGCAGGTGTAAAAGCTGTTAGCAAAAAGGCATCATTTAGTCTGCCCCAAGTTGTACAGCTAGTACATTCCAAAGCAGATTTGAACCCCAGAAGTCTGGCCCGTAGCCGTGTTCCTAACTGTTCTGCTGCTCTTATTGGTATACTGTGCTCCTGTTCAAAAGAAATGTATGACTTAGCTTAACAAATAAGTGTAGCGGCCATGAAACACATGAAAGATTAGTTAAGTAGTAACATGGCATGGCATGGCATTGGGTGTGTGAGAACAGAGTTTAGAATATGTTTGAATTGCCAAGATAATAGGATGGTAATAGGACATATCAATAATTAGCTGCTTGGTGGTGATTAAATTACACAGCAGAGAACTGAAAGAATTTACCATACTATGTAGATTTCCAATTCATAGTCATAGATTAGCTTAGTCATGGGCATTATCAAGTTCATAATGGCTAATCATTCCGATATTGTTCACACTTTGCCCTACTGCCTGACACTTTCCTAAAATTCCACTATCATTTAGGATTTTCTTAATTAACCTTTGTGAAGTGTCAGTAAGGAGTCCTGCTAGAATGTTCACTTCATTAACCCCTTGTCTCCTAAATAGATGGTTACAATCAATGTTCAGCTAACTCTACATAATGAGCAAGAACTTAGAAGCTTTGTGGGAATTGCTACTCACTTAACATATATTTATTGAATACCAAATTGTGAATGGGATGGACTTAGCTCTGTGGAAAAATTTAAAGTCTTTGCCTTGATTTTGTAAGCTTTATGCCAAACATGCTAATCAATTTCTCTCCTTTGAATAAAAAGCCTAGATCTCTGACTTCATTGACAGTAAATACTGCTGCTTTTCCTAAGCCAGGAAGATCTGCTTGAAAATTCTTACCCAGTTCAAGGAATCATTTGAACCAAGAGTCTACAGCAGTAATGAGCAGCTGCCCTGTGACATAGTACTGAGCATGGCCATGGGATATAGACCTAAAATGAAGGTAATTTTTCCTTCTTCAAGTGGATTAGAAAAATCAAAAGATTAGTAGCATTTCATGACATTTGATGTCTCTGAGTAAATAGTTTCACTTGAAAATATTAATTCACATGACTATTTTTTGCTTACCTAAAATTAGGTTACTGTTTATGATATAGATCGTATCACTTGACTTTATGAGCCACTGCAGAAAAAATTCCTAACCTAAGGCTTATATTATCTTTTTTTAAAACAACAAAAAACCCAAAAAGACAAAAAAAAACAAACAAAAAAACAGACTTCAAACCATATTTTGGAATATAGAATTACTATTTGTTCTATACTTTTGTCTTGAAACTTATTTCCCTTTCTATTTTACAGAGCCTAATCAAATAAAGAAAAATGTTATTGAAGCAAAACATCAAGTATCATTGTAAAATATTAAATTTAATAGTAGGATACATAGAGAGCCAAGCTGAAGTGAGCATTGGCCCATCCTTTTAAATGGCCAGCCCCATTTTCTTTAAGGGACTGAACTCCTCAACATTTAATTGTTACATGTATCAGTGTTGGATATTTTCTGTTAAAGGAATAGAGAAAGGCTTTTGTGTTGAAGTTATTATTTCTGAGAAGATTTAGACCGAACAAAGGCAAGATTTTATAATCATATATGGCTTTGACTACCCACGGTATTTCAAACTCCTCTCTCCTGTCTTCTCTACAATGACCTTGCTAAGCTGGAAAAGTGGGGATGTTAGCTCTTGGTTTGAAATGAGGAAGCAGAAGCTTGCGTATCACTGCTGTTTAAAGAAAAGAGGCACTGTGCTCAGAGTCAATATTCCAGCCTTCTTCCCCCTCAACTTCTCAGGACCAGAGCTAAAAAAAATGGAAGCAAGAACCCTTGGGCAACTATCTTCCCAGAGATGTACAGATCAGAGAAGATATGTGTAAATGGGTTCTCTAAACTCTAAAAACCATCTTGTTGAGGAAATGGCAGATAGACTAGTGATTTGCTTAAATCAGTCAGTGTTTGAATAGCTGGAAGAGTTCAAGTCCACAAATAGGATAATCTTATCCATTCTTGATCATGTCTGTCCCATTACCTGAGGTCAATGGCAGTGAAAGGAAAACCATTTGCTGTAGAAGTCCATGCCTTTGACTATCCAGTGCTTTATGAGTTTCCTACCACAAGGCATGTGATAGGCAATAGCATGGCTCTTTTAGCCAGCAGTAAAGCCATATACCTGGTGTTACAAAATGCCAGCAATGGAAGATTCCAGCACAGCTGTTAGTATCATGAGTGCCGATATGCCACGTGTCACTCAATCTATGTGCTTTAAAAAAATAAATTGCAAATTTACTCTGCTGAATAATATAATTGATAAAAATCAGCATATCTTTGGGTTTCAATGAATTGTTTGTGTGACAGTGTTGTTCTTCATTACATGCCTGAATGCACTCATTAAGCACGGGGAAAGTGATAAGCCTTAAAAAGCATAAAGACCACGTCCTCGAAGCAGCAGGAAATAAGGTGTCCACTGCATCGGGACCTGCAACTCCTCCTTGAGAAGGGAGTGTTTCCAGCTGTGCCTACATTTCATATGCAAGAGGTGAGTGCATTTTTTGCTCATCAGTAAGGAATGAGACCTGCATACCCTTGACTTCAAGAATAAGTCCGACCAGCAGGACAATTCTGGAATGGAAGATTTCAGTTTTTCAAATTATTGACACTGCTTGCCTGTGTTGTTTAAAAGCCTAAACTCATTTTCAAGCTCCTTTTCCCTCAGGCTATGTATATCCTTCCCTTACCTAGCACTACAGTCCTGGGGAACCTATGAGCCTTTTTCATCCTTTCCTTGCGGCGATGGCAAAGACTGCTCTTGCCCAGTCTGACGAAGGCTACCCAAGCAGAATGCAGCTTCATCTCCGCTGGAGACGGCTTCCAAGAGCCCAACATGGCTGACAGAGAAAGTTCAAACAGCAATTTCATTTTGTTTTTCTGAGTTCTTGGGATTTAAACAAAGAAGCATGCATGAATTCATTAGCCAAATATGTACCGAGTCCCGGAATAATCTGGACTCCGGGGATAAAATGTGAACAGAATTGACAGTTTCTATGCCTGTGGTCTCACGTTGATCAGAACAGGGAAGGAAAACAGCAAACAGAGCTTCTGGCATAATGAGCTGCTTGTAATGCATTGCGCTCTGATGTGATTCTGTGAAATTTGGGGGAGGGAGAGGAGCAACGAACGGGTGGGGTTAGAAATACCGTCCTACATAGCCTACTCTGGCTTCCATCACTAGCGGTCCCCTGACGGCAATTCTGGTTCTTCTCTTTCTGCACCACAAGTGTGCTTCTCTAGATTTTAAAAATCGAGCATAACTATGTTATTTTTTATTAGCCAATAAACTAGAAAGAGAAGCAAGGCATCGCTGGCAAGGTGAAAAACTAGACATCGGTGTGCAACTCTCAGAGGGCTTGCCCATGGCTTTGGAAAGCTTTGAGTCTTGTGATTTCTGCTCCAGGAGTCAAGGTTCTTGGGTCCTCTCACTTTTGTCCCTATAACAAGATAAATATTTTTAAAGGACAGAAAGGAACTGATCAGTAGGAAAAGTAGCGTCCTCTTAGATTGCTCAGACAATCACCATGGTGAAGTAAACAGCTGTCTCCAAATTTGGAGGGATGGGCAGGTGATATCGGCTATTTCTACATGTTAGAGCAGAAGTCGGTAAGTAAAAGTATATCTGCCTCTTTAATAGGCAAGGTTGTTTCCTTGCTTATCAACCAGGCTGCCTGCTTGATGACACATCACTCGGCCTTCTGGGAAAATCTTGGGCTCTCTAAACATCTCTTGGTTAGCTCCTACTTGGGCCCACTCATAATTTCTTTTAGATTATCTCAGATCAGAGTCTGATCTGGGCACCTTAACCCCCTCTGCTAAATCCAATTTCCCAAGAAGTTTAAGAATCTCAAGAGTATTTACAAGTTTATTCATATAAATAAGTTATTATAGATAACCATAGTCTATATACATGAAGACAAACCATCTTAGGAGCTGTTCTCGATAACCAGAGAGTATATGTATACGAAGTGGAGCTGTCTTAGAAGCCTGCTTGCTGCAGGAAGTCACCTTGTGATTCAGAGCACTGGTAGGACACAGTAAAGCGTTGTTTTCAATGGCCTCGTGTGATTGCTGGGTAAAGAAATCTGCCAGGGTACATATGCAGGACAGGCACCAGTGGGAAGCAACAGTATTCGCTCAGGAAAAAAAAATAGTAACTGTTACTAAAAATGAGGTAAAAGAAGTGGTAACTTGGTTTAAAGCAAAACATTTGTGTGTGTTATAAGCTTTAGTGTATACGCATCTGATAACTCCTGTTTCAGCAGTATTTTATCTAATTTTAAAAACCATGTTGAGTAACTGATTATATTCCTGTGTGTATTCTTTTTTTTTTTTTTTAAAAAAAAGAAAGTTAAAAGTTAGCCAGCCATAATTACTTCATTGAGTTATACTTTGCATGAATTCACTAAAAGATACAGGACAAGGAGCCAAAGTGGAGGTGGCATGGCCCACGTGACCTGCACATTTCAGCAAGTAACTGAGGTCCAACACATGCTGAGAGTCACAAAAGGGATCTCCCTTTTCCTTGACAGTCAATTTGCTAGTAGTTTAATAGAAAACCTAGAGGATAAAAGTTGCTAAATGTTCAATTTAAAGAAATCATTTTTAAAAGGTATGATATTACCAACTACTCAACAGGAAAAAATAATCCCTCCTTGAGCCCCCTTTTTTTCCAGGAGAAATGTCATGGAAGAAAATGTCCTTGGAGTCTGATGCCTTCAGATATGAGTCTATTTGTATCTGAAGATGCTCTGAAAATTCTCCTTGTCTTAAAGTCAGAAGCTGTTAATCTAATGTAAAATGGCTGACTACTTTTGTGTGTTTTATATCCGTTTTCTCAGTTATATATAGTATGGATTTTTTTTTTGTCAATTTTGCTGTGCTGTTTTCAGTGGGATCCTTTATAGCATGCGCCATTTTTAAAAAATTTATTTATGCCACGTAGACAGTTCGGCTCGAACGATGAACAGCTGGAAAGGCCTCCTGGATTTCGTGAGTTCTTGAACTTGGAATAGTAATGACAGAAGTTGTCTTTCTAAGATACAGAAAGTAGATCCCAATAAAGACAGGAGCAGATCCATTTTCCAGAGTGCAAGTTTTCCACTCAGCAAACACTGTCACGAGAAACTTGCCTCTTATGTTTTGACAGCTAACTAACGTACTTTAAAAATATCCTGGAGGAGAACCAACTACCACCACTTTCCGAAACTAGCGTATCTGCACTCCGAATATCCACCTTACAGCTACAGTAGCTCTCAGCCCGCAGTGAAGAAGCCTCTCTCTGCAGCATACCCAGACAAATACGAAAATCTACAACTGATCAAAACCAGAGGACAATGAGTGCGGTATGCCCGCCCCACTTGATACAGCTAAGCTACAACCCCAACCCCAGGCCCAGGGAACGTAATACAACACAGGGTGGAATACTGTAAGAGCTGGAGACCAGAATATCTGCTCTGAGATAGTGTCTTATGTCTATAACAGGGAAGCTACACTCATGAAATCTTAAAGCAGGTTACTTAAACAAGATCTGTACAACAACAGTAGTTGATATGTCAATGTGGATAGAAGAAATCCAAAAGGCCCTATATTAAGATTAAAAAACAACAACACCAACAAAAAACCTACACATACTTAATGACCACTAGGAAAGAGAGACAGATCTCCTCCCATGGTTTGAATAAGAATGGTCCCCATTGGGTCGTAGATTTGAATGCTCAGGCGTCGGGGAGTATCACTACTTGAAAGCAATGAGGAGGCGTGCTTTCTTAGAGTGGGTGTGGCCTTGGTGAAGAAAGTATGTCACTGGGAGCTAGCTCTGGGGTTTCAAATTCTCAAGCCATGCCCAGTCTCTCTCTCTTCTTCCTTCCTTCCCTTCCCTTTCCTTCCTTCCTTCCTTCCTTCCTTCCTTCCTTCCTTCCTTCCTTCCTTCCTTTTCTTCTTCTTCTTCTTCTTCTTCTTCTTCTTCTTCTTCTTCTTCTTCTTCTTCTTCTTCTTCTTCTTCTTCTTCTT
>NC_034592.1:37261072-37273818 GCF_900095145.1 Mus pahari | reverse complement strand
GCTATTTGGGGAAAGGTATGCCGGACCAAAACAATCTTTCTTTCTTCTTTTCTCTCTCTCTCTCTCTCTCTCTCTCTCTCTCTCTCTCTCTCTCTCTCTCTCTTTCTCTTTCCTTCTTTTTCTTCCTGCTGCCTGCCCAACTGGATGTAGAATCACCAGTTACCTTTCCAGTGCCATGTCTGCCTGCATGCTGCGGTGCTTCCTGCCACAACAATAATGGACTAAACCTCTGCACCTGTCACCCAGACCCAATTAAATATTTTCCATTATGTGAACTGCCATGGTCATTGTGTCTCTTCATAGCAATAGAACTTTGACTAAGATAAGGCCCCTGATAGTTTATCCAGTCCCAAGGAGTCAGCCCTAAACACATATGAGCAACACCCAATAGACTCAACAAACGGTGTGTGTGTGTATGTGTGTGTGTGTGTACACAACAATAAAGAAAAAAAGTTTGTGAATTTCAAAAGTAATGAAGGTGACATAAGAGGAGACACAGTGGGAGAAGGAAGGAGAGAAATGACCTAAATTCAGTATTCACATGATGTATCAAAAAATGTCTCATCAAAATGGCTGCCTAAACAAGAACTGAACAAGGGGGAACCAATAGACATGTAAACATGGAGTATGAGGGTTTGGGAGAATCCAGGATCTCCCAACTCTAGATAAAGAACTACAAATAAAGGATTGCAGAGAGGAGAGATAGTCTTCCCCCCAGAAAAGTAATTGGCTACTCCATACCAAATAACCAACCCTAAAAATATACACACAAGTAACATTATACAGAATGTACTGGCTGGCTTTATGTGTCAACTTGACACAAGCTGGAGTTATCACAGAGAAAGGAGCCTCCCTGGAGGAAATGCCTCCATGACATCCAGCTGTAAAGCATTTTTTTCAACTAGTGATCAAGGGGGAAGGACCCAGCCTATTGTGGGTGGTACCAACCCTGGGCTAGTAGTCCTGAGTTCTATAAGAAAACAAGCCGAGAAAGCCAGGGGAAGAAAACCAGTAAGAAACATCCTTCCATGGCTTCTGCATCAGCTCCTGCTTAAGAGTTCCTGCCCTGTGTGATTCCTGACCTGACTCCCTTTGGAGATGAGTAGCAATGTAGAAGTGTAAACTGAATAAACCCTTTCCTCCCCAACTTGCTTCTTAGTCATGGTGTTTTGTGCAGGATTACAAACCCAGACTAAGACACAGACTGAGCAGATTGTATTCATAAACTTATAAACGTATGCATATGTATATATGCATATTTATACATATGTACGCATATACTTACAATTAATGAAAAGAGAAGTCACTAACTTAAAAAAAAACAGTGGGTATATGGGAGAAGGAGGAAAGAGAAAATGATTTAACTGTATTTTAATCTCATTTTTAAAATAATCCTCATAAAATAAACTTAAAATATCTACTGGAAATATGAGCAAAATATCTGCTCATTTGCAGCAAGATATGCTGAGAATAGAAGTAATGGTAATATCTATCTCAACGTTAGTTCTGAAGAGTGTTGAAATCACCAGTTCCAGTCATTGAAATAAAAAAATATATATAAATGAAAAATTAAACCTTCTTTTTAGGATGTCTTAGCTACAGTTACTATTGCTGTGATAGAACATCATGACTGATAAGCACTTAGAAAAGAGTATATGTATGTATTTAGGGATAAACATATTTGAAGAAAAACAGGTCATGAATTTAAAAGAGAACGAAAGGGGGTATAAATGAGAGGGTTTGGAGGGTGTAGAGGGAAGGGAGAAATTATGTAATTATAATCTCAAAAAATTAAGTATTGGAAACAACAATGAAGCCACCATGACTGAAAGTGTAAGGGTCCATGAACTGTTGGAGAATGACACCCCAGACTCAAATTGTATGTGAGCACAAAGAGTGTTTTATTCTGCAGAAGTCTGATGCTGAGGTCTCCCCTTACCAAAATGAGTACTGGAGTGAGCTTGCAGGCCCGATTTAAAGCACATTAGGGAATTCTGGGGTAGGTGACCTCTATGTTAATCTGCTGGGTCCATCTCTACTGACATTTCATTACTGGTGTGTAGGGGCTGGAAACGTGCTGGGGAGGTCTGGGAACTGTTACTGCAGAAGCAGCTGAGGAAGTCTGGAAACTGCTGCTGACCCGTTCATTGTCCTTGTTTCAGGCCAGGTGCCTGGGGCATTCCATTACCTGGGTGTGAAGACTGGAGCCTGGGTTTTTTTCTATTCGTTACAGAGTTGCCTGAGCTTGCCTGGACTTGCCCAGCTTTTAGGCCTAGTATCCTTAACTGCCAATTTGAGGTCTGCCATGGAATCACTCTTCTCATCTCAAAAATAACTTTGGAAGAAAGGATTTGTTTTATCTAATAGTCTGTAGTCCATCATCCAGGGAAGACAGCTCAGGAACTCAGGAAAGGAACCAAAGCCAGGAGATTGGAGGAATTGAAGCCAAGGGCTTGGAGGAACACTACTTGCTGGCTTGCTGGCTTGCTCTTTGTGACACACTCAGCTTGCTTTCCTATAAAACCTAGGCCCAGAAGCACCTGTAACTCCAGCTCCAGGAGAACCAATGCCTTGATCTTGCTTCCCTGCAACACACAGGACATACAGAAAAAAAAATAAATCTTTTACGAAGGATTTTATGTTGCATCAATGGCTATACATCTAGAGGTTGAAGGGTACAGGTATGAGATATATAAAAGAACATGTGTAGTATATGTAAATACTCCACAAGCCGCTTGTGCACCCATGGATCTGGACCCCAGCATCCTCAGATATCAAAAAGTGATGGTAACTAACCTGTAGACTCCAAGTTTGTCTCTGGCTCTTTATCTCTTAGGTATGTGCTCAAAGACCACTTCTGTTTATTCATGTAATTTTTTCCTCAAATATAAGAATATTTGCTGGTTGTGAGATTTACCTAAAATCCCATAGCAGATAAAGATGAAGTAAGACTATAAAGCTATCTCTCTTAGACTAGTTTACAAATATTTGTATATCAGATCCAGCACCAGTAGCAATGAAACATATTCTCTATCTGTAAGTTTAAAAAATATATGAAACAATGTAAAGGACTCCTTCTGAACATGTGAACTATAGTCCCCATTCTAAAACAAAAACAAAAAACGCCATAATAAGATATCTTTTATTTTGATGTGGAGTGTGTGTCTGTAGTGTATGTATGTATGTATGTATGTATGTATGTATGTATGTATGTATATTTAATATTTATAGTTGGTCATAGCAGGTTATATTATCAACAAAGACACAGCATGGCCTTCCCAGGAGCTGAGGAAACTGTTATAATTCTTTTTCATCCCCAAGGTGTTTCTTTAGTTTTACTAAGTTGGGTTGTTTCTTGACAGTTTACAAAGCAACACTATGCTTAATAGAGATGTAGACAATGGTCATATCATAACTGATGACAAGATGCTCTACCATGGCAAAGCAAATCTGTAGCATCTTCATCATTTTTCAGTCACAGTGCTTGGTCTTGTCTCCCGGATTCAATCACATCATGTTAACAATTCTTCAAACCTTGTTCAAGTAGCAGGTAGGCATATTGAACAGCAAATATCTTGTTTTCTGCATTTGATGTTTTTGTTAAATGAAGTGTGACATATTATCTGAGTGACAGAAAGTCTGTGAAATACAAGGTGATTTTTTTTTTATTCCACGGTGTGTGAAATGGCATTCACCTGTGTTTTATGTGTAACACTCCCCATACTGAACAGAGTACATTGCTTGCTTACTCAGTGTTGTAAGGTTGTTTGTTAAAAACAAACAAACAAACAAAAAATCCTAGATGATATATAGAGAGAACTGTCCTTCAATGCAGTGTTAGATGAAACCCGTCTTAGTTAGGATTTTATTGCTATGAATAGACACCACGACCAAGACAACTTTTAAAAAGGCAAATAGTTAATTGGGACTGGCTTACAGTTTCAGAGGCTCAGGCCATTATCATCATGGTGAGAAGCAGGGCATCATGCAGGCAGACATGCTGCTGGAGAAGCCAAGAGTTCCACATCTTCATCTGAAGGCAGCCAGGAGGAGATTTTCTTCTGCAGGCAGCTAGGAGGATGTGGGACCATGAAAGGCAGCCTGTTTTCTGGTTTAAACCCTGGAGACCCAGCAGATTAATCTGCAAGAAACAGAAGGCCTCCTTGTCATGCTCCCAGACATAAGCTCCTGAAAAAGAGTCCCTAGCTCCATAATTCTGTAACTATCAGTAATGTAGGCTGTCTGGACTCCACCCCCACAGTTACCCAGCAACAGCCAGGTATGCTCCTCCCCACAGTTACCTGGCAACAGGTAGATAAACTCAGCCCACTATAAAAGGAGCTGCTTGGCCCCTCTTACTCCCTCTCTTACTCTCTTGCTCTTACTCTTGCCACTTGCCCTCCTTCTCCCCTCCCTTCTCCCCTCTCTCTACATGGCCATGGCCACCCTCTGCTTCTCTATTCTTTCTCTCTCTCTCTCTCTCTCTCTCTCTCTCTCTCTCTCTCTCTCTCTCTCTCTCTCTGCCTTTCTACAATAAATGTGGTAAAACCACAGACTGTCTCTTCTCATCAGGATTCCCCATGCTGGAGCAATGGAGCAGGTTTCCCTCTAACATGCTCTGTGTCTAACACTCACTGGGTGGCCTCCCTCCACTCTAGCCATGGCCACTAACCCAAGCCACCCTCTGAGCCAGCCAGCCGCCTGAGCTAGCCAGACTCTCTCCTCCCTGTGGTAACCTGCTAGAGCTCTCTCCGCCCACCCTTTTCCCTTCGTCCCCTGGGGCAGAGTCCACCTGAGCATCCCCACTTTGTTCTCAGCTCTCCCACAACATACAGCAATGTCTGGGATGTCTGAGAGTGAGAACCTCTTGTCCCTGACCTCAGGGCCGCCCAGGGACCCCAGAACTGGTTCTTCCACGGTACCCAGCGGTCTGTGGTGCTCAGAGAGTCAGAACCCGACTCCACCAGTTCTGTGGGGACCCCAGACTGTGCTCTTTTCTCACCCCTGGAATGGAACCCTGTGGCTTCTCCCAGTCCAATGCCTGCTAGGTGGTTCTATGGAGTTGTGTGCAGTCAGACTCCCTGTGTCTGCCTAGTGGCCCCAGCCCTGAGTGGATACAGGACCCCATTTTTCCCCACAGGAGGAAGCTCAAATTCCACACTGGGCAGAACTTAAGCATAGAAGACCTCAAATCTCACCCACACAGTGACACACTTCCTCCAACAAGGACACACCTTCTAATAGTGCTACTCCCCATCTGCCAAGCATTCAAACACCTGAGTCTGTAGAAGCCAAACCTATTCAAACCACCACAGGATATGTACAGAAAGGTAATATTACAAAGAGCACCATCATCATTCTTTGGGGGAAATGATATCAACTATTTTCACCCACCTGCATTTATAACTTTTGTCATACAATTTAGAGTTCCTTCCCTCTTCAATGGGCTTCTTCCTTGGTGTGACTGATGCAATATAGCCATAGGCTTGAAATGGACTTCCACATCTCTGATATCGCCTTATCCTCTGCTGTTGCCATGAGAAAGCTTTCACTGTTTCCCCTATTGTCCCCAAGAGGAGACTCAGTGTCAGGAGAAACAGATTTAAGACCACAGATTCATGAGTGAGCTGCACACCACATTACAGAGGATTACGTAGCTCCAGCAAACAGCCAGCTGACACTTGAAAAATTTAGAGGAGTGTAGCTACCTTCCGAAGGGATATCTATCCTGTCTGTGCTGGCTCCAGAAACATGTACAAATGTGCACTTGTAGGCATCCATGAAACAGTGTAGCTGCCACTAGGTGAATTATCCATGCATAATTCTTTTTGTCCTTCCCAGTCCCTTATTATATATCCTGGACCACATCCAGAGCTCTTGCAGTAAAAAGAGAAACATTATTCAGTAGCAGTCATAATTCCATCAGCACTGGGAGAGATACGAGAAAACAAGACGTTTACAGTTTTGTCGATAAAGAACTTTCCATAGCCAAAAAAGAGATTTGATTATTTTGATCAGTGTTTCTTGATTAGGGACTTATATCTTCTTTGTTAGAATGCTTGTTCAAAATGGGTATTGGTTCTATCCAGGAGTCATGTCCTGTAAATTCTAAAGGTTGGACCTAGAAATGTTAGAATCCTAATGCCTTCCTCCAGGCTAAGAGCTCTTAGCAAGAAGAATATGTTAGATGCTGCATTTGTGCAGATGTGCAACAGAGTATACAGGTGAGGCTGGTACAGACAAGCACTGTCAAGAAAGATGTTGAAAGGCAGAATTTGAATGTTAAGAATTATAGGATGAAGTGTGAAAGAAAGAGAATAGGAAGAATACAGAAAAGAATACTGTACTGCCTAACATAAAGATTAGAATCCATGTGGCAAAGGCAGAACAGAATTACTGATGTATCGATTTGTTTACTCATTAAGCAATTCTTTAGCATTTACTATGAGTCCAATTCTAGCCTGAGTTCTTTACAAACATAATAATCATAGCAACACTATGAGATACATATTGATGTCATTACTTCATAACACAAGCTAATTATACTGGACAAGCTGATAGTCCTTCAAATAACAAGAATAATTTCCTGTTGCAAAACAATACTAAAATTTCTATCTACTGCTTGAAATCATATAATATTATTATTTCTATAGTTATGATTAGTTTGCTTACATGTATTTGTCTAACTGAATTTTGGGTACTTTATGGGTTTCTATTTCTACCACCCTTTTCCACCCTTACCCATTCCACCTCCAGCTCCTCCCACCCCCAGCACTAGGTAGTAGAGAAAGAAAGCTAGAGGGAAAAGGAGGCATCAATATCATTAGACTGTAACCTGCTGATTAGGAGCATCAAGTTCCCTGGGGCAATTTTGATCTTGCTGTCAGGATAGCTCTAACCAGCAACCAGCAACAGCAGCAGGAGCAACCAGCGGCAGCAGAAACAGCAGCAGCCACAACAGGCCTCCACTCTTCTTGGGGCTCTAGCGTTTTTTTATACCCTCTCAAGAGTCTCCAGAATTCCAAATGTCATACACTTGCAAAGACTATCTGCAGCTGGCAAAACTACGCCCCTGTCAGAGCACGAGGCAAATGATAGTGTGCTATTGTGAAGGAGCCCCATTTACCACACCTGGGATCAAAACAAAAACCTATCCTTGTAACATTTCTCTGCTTTTAAAGAAGCCAAACTTCTCACTACATACTTGGGTACACAAAGAGCTATGGTGCAGTCTTGCATATGAACTATGGTAGGAAGTTTGCTCTAACATTAGGTTGAATAAGTTTGGGCTTGCTCGTTTCTCTGTACAGAATTGTAGATTGAGCCCAGGGGAAGTACTGTACCACTGAGTTATTCCTCCAGCCACAAATTGTATTATAGTAAACACGATCCCTGTTCCTGGAGAAGGAAGATGTTCTTCATTCTCTTTGCAACAGTGGCACTGGAAAGCCCTTTTCATTCAGTGAGAAGACCCTGGGATTCTGAATGGATACAAAGAATGCACACAGGGAGTAGCTAAAAAAATAAATAAATAAGCATTATGTACTGTATCTAAAATTTTGTACAGAATTTGAGAAAATATTCTCCATGCTCAATTTTTTATCACTAGAAACTAAAATTCTATATAAAATAATTTTTTGGTAGATGTTATCTCTTCTTGCAAAAGTAGTAGAGAGTAATTTTTTTCTGCAAATAGGTTCTTCAAATTATTTCTAATCTGTTATCTAAAAATCTGTACAAGTTATACTGTGTGAAAAAAGCCTACAAAATAGCCATCCTTTATCCACAATTCTTGTTTTACAGAAAACTTCTGCCTGTTTTTAATCTTTTTTGGTGATTTCTGTCAATAACTATCTAATAACCAGAGAACTCAGGACTTATATAACTGAGTATTAACTTCTAAATTTATCAATTATTTATTTTTTTATTATTTATTTATTTTGTTCGAATAATCAACTGAGAAAACTGCACCAAATTTTAAGTAGATATTTTCTGACATTAACTTAGCCAAATACTTCCCTAATATTTTCAGAAAAAAGTAGGATTTTTTTCATAATGAAAGATCTGTATGATAAGAACTTCAAGTCTCTGAAAAAAGAAATCATAGATCTCCGTAGTTGGAAAGATCTCCCATGCTCATAGATTGGCAGGATTAATAGAGTAAAAATGGCAATCTTATCAAAAGCAATCTATAGATTCAATGCAATCTCCATCAGCATTCCAACTCAATTCTTCATAGAGTTAGAAAGAGAAATTTGCAAATTCATTTGGAATAACAAAAACAAAAAAAAAACAGGATAGTGAAACTTCTCTCAACAATAAAAGAACATATGAGGGAATCACCATCCCTGACCTAAAGCTGTATTGTAGAGCAATAGTGATAAAAACAAACAAACAAACAAACAAACAACAACAACAACAAAAAACTGCATGGTATTGGTACAAAGACAGGCAGGTAGAAGGTAGATCAATGGAACAAAATTGAAGACCCAGAAAAGCACCCACACACCTATGGTTACTTGATCTTTGATCAAGGAGCTAAAACCATCCAGTGGAAAAAAAGACAGCATTTTCAACAAATGGTGCTAGTACAACTAGAGATACAATTTCAACATGTAGGAGAATGCATATTGATCCATTCTTATCTCCTTGTACAAAGCTCAAGTACAAGTGGATCAAGGACCTCCACATAAAACCAGAGACACTGAAACTCACAGAAGAGAAAGTGGGGAAGAGACTCAAACACATGGGCACGGGGGGAAAGGTCCTGAACAGATCACCAATGGCTTATGCTCTAAGATCAAGAATCAACAAATGGAACCTCATAAAATTGCAAAGCTTCAAATAACAAAAAGCGGCAAATAACAAAAAGGACACTGCCAATAGGACAAAATGTCAACCAACAGATTGGGAAAAAGATCTTTACCAACCCTACATCAGACAGAGGGATAATATCCAATATATACAAAGAACTCAAGAAGTTAGAATCCAGAGAACAAAATAACCCTATTAAAAATGGGGTGCAGAGCTGAACAAATAATTTTCAGTGGAGGAATATGGAATGGCTGAGAAGTACCTAAAGAAATGTTCAACATCCTTAGTCATAAGGGAAATGCAAATCAAAACAAATCTGAGATTCCACCTCACACCAGTCAGAATGGCTAAGATCAAAAACTCAGGTGACAGCAGATACTAGCAAGGATGTGGAGAAAGAGGAACACTCCTCCATTGGTGGTGGGATTGCAAGCTGATACAACCACTCTGGAAATCAGTCTGGTGTTTCCTCAGAAAATTGGAAATACTCTCTCTGAGCAACCAGCTATATCACTCCTGGGCATATACCCAAACAATGACATGCTCCACTATGTTTATAGCAGCTGTATTTATAATAGACAGAAGCTGGAAAGAACCCAGATGTCCTTCAACAGAGGAATGGATACAGAAAATGTGGTACATTTAGACAATGGAATACTACTTAGCTAATAAAAATCTTGAAATTCTTAGGCAAATAGATAGAACTAGAAAATGTCATCCTGAGTAAGGTAACCCAATCACAAAAGAACACACATGATATGCACTCACTGATAAGTGGATATTAGCCCAAAAGCTTGGAATACCCAAGATACAATTCACAGATCACATGAAGCTCAAGAAGGAAGACCAAAGTGTGGATGCTTCAGTGCTTCTTAGCAGGGGGAACAAAATATTCATAGGAGGAAATACAGAGAAAAAGTGTGGAGCAGAAACTGAAGTAAAGGCTATCCAGAGACTGCTCCACCTGGGGATTCAACCTATATACAGTCATCAAATGCAGACACTATTGTGGATGTCAAGAAGTGCATGCTGACAGGAGCCTGATATAGCTGTCTCCCAAGAGGTTTTGCCAGAGCCTGACAAATACAGAGGCAGATACTCACTGCCAACCATTGGACTGAGCACAGGGTCCCCAATGGAGGAGTTAGAGAAAGGACTGAAGGAGCTGAAGGGGTTTGCAACCCCATAGGAATAACAACAATATCAACCAACCAGATCCCCAAGAGCTCCCAGACACCAAACCACCAGTCAAAGAGTACACCTGAAGTGACCTATGGCTCCAGCCACATATTAGCAGAGGATGGCCTTGTAGGACATCAATGGGAGGAGAGGCCCTTGGACCTGTGAAGGTTTAATGCCCCAGTATAGGGGAATGCAAGGGCAGGAAGGTGGGAGTGGGTGGGTGGGTGGGTGGGTGAGCAGCCTTATAGAAAAGGAGGGGGCTGTCTGGAGGGGAAACTGGGAAAGGGGATAACATTTTAAATGTAAATAAATAAAATATCCAAGAAAAAAAAAAGAAAAAGAAATATCTGTGTCGTTTGTTTTAAGAAACTTTTAATCACGTGTATTTACTTGTCTATTTGCTTGTTTATTTTATGTAGATGCCAGTGTACATGGGTCATGTATGGTGTCATGGCTTCTATGTGGAGATCTGATGACAATTTGTAGGAATCAGTTTTTTTTTCTTCTATGGGAACCTGGAATTGACCCTGGGTTGTCAGGTTTGGTGGCATGTGACTTTACTTCCTGAGATGTCTTCTTGGCCTCCCATCTCCTGGGTTTTATTTTTATCCAGGAAATGCTAAAGAGGAGATGAGTAAAAGTCCCAGGTACCTAAATCAGAACTGTTGAAGAGGTAGCTCAGCACTTAAGAGCACTTGCTCCTCTTGCAGAGGACCAGAGTTCAGTTCCCGAGTGTCCATATGGCAGGTAATCTACCACCTGTCATTAGCTGTCAATCATCTGTAACTAGTTCTCAGATAGGCCAGACACCTTTTCTAGCCTTTTGGGGCATGGCATATATGTGATGCACTTACAGACATATGGGCAAAGTACTCATATATGTAAAAAAAAAATTAATGAGAAAAGAAATATCATTGAGAACTTCTTAACTAATTCCATAATTCTTTGGAATCTATGATTGGTACAATGTGGTGACTTTAATTCCGACAAATTTATTATACTTTTTTTTTTTTTTTTTTTTTAGGATAAACTAGGAGACAGAGATTCCTCAATGAAAGAAGTAATAAACATTAGAAATGGAAAAGTTAACTATGATTCACGATTATATAGTGTAAGCACATAGTGAATCGTCACATTGATCTGAAAATATGTAAAGTTTAATATCAACTTAAATAAAACAGTGGGAAGAATGAAATCCATTCCAACATAAAAGAAACAAAGCTTATTAGAGAAAACCGAGCTTGTTTTGTATCTGCATTCGGTTTGCTTCCTCTAGAGAGTGCTATGAATGTGAATGAAAAGTTGTATTGATTCCTCTCTACCCCATCCTTACCGTCTTTGTTCTGTGTACTTACAGATTCATTCCTTGCTCTTCCTCTGCTCTGTCACAGGACATGGAGCCTGACCCCTGCAAGGCTCTTTTCCCAGTCTTGTGTGTGCTAGCTTCTAGCCTGATTTGGTCTAAAGGGACAACTGGCATTGCTATGTAGACAGGGAACAATGGAGACATGGGAGAAAGTAAGATAGTTTCCTTTCTTTCTTTCTAAGTTAATAATTCTCATAGAAGTTATTGCCAAGTCAATCAAACAAGTATACCAGATGGCCTGAGAATAGAGTTCTGGTACCTTAACTGCTCCATTCCTTTAACGCCTTGTACCTGGGTTTGGTAACTGCTTCTGCTGTTGCAAGTTCCTGTGTTTGTGTGTATCCCTTGCTCCTTACTTGGCTTGCATTGGTTAACTCTTATTACTGCTGTGGCCAAAACACCTGCCAGAAAGCAATCTAAGAGGGGAGTGACTTGTTTGGGACCAAGATCCAGGCATCATGGCAGGGAAGGTTGGCTATTTAGACTGATTCCTATTTATGGTTGTAGCTCAAGTCTGTTTGCTCACATTTCACCGATCAGAAAGTAGAAAGAGAAAAATACAGAACTCAGCTGGCTCTCCTCTTCCCTTCTTATTAACTCCCAGACCCATTGCTTAATACCACCCACATTCAGAGCATGTCGCTCCCCTGTGGCAATAGTCTCTGGACATGCCTGCATACACATGCACACAAGTGCCTCACCGAGGTCTTGATCTGTTCTAAGTCCAATTAAGTTAAAACTCAAAATTGACCATGCAGAGTTGTTATCTCACATTTAATACACTGCTCATAATTCATGTGTTGTTAAACCTAACTATGAAAAAAATCCTAAAACACACAATATATGATACACTAATGGTCGTGGCCACATGGGCATTCCATGGTAACAACATCTGGAAATGAAATGAACAATAATTCCATTGATGCTTTACAAATTATCAAAACATTGGCTTTTTTGGAGACTTTCCACAGATTATATAACTAATGAGTTCCAGATTCACTTAAAAATTATCCACAATGAATAGATGTAAAATAGAAGTTTACATCTCCATAAAAAAAAACAAGTAAGTTTAAAAAGAGCAAGGTGATATACTTTTGCATAATTTTGAATATACAGTAATTTCTAAGTTCCTAAGGACCAGACCAAGAACACAGCTACGGTACTCCACCTGCTTCCTGTAGGTGTCAGGTAAATAAGGTACCAGCTGAAACTCTGGTTTTGCTAAGCTAACATTATTGCAGGGACTACCAACAGCAGAGTGCACTCTCTCAAACAGCATTGATACTGTGTCATTATGTGTCATATATGTGTAAGCACATAGTGAATCATCACATTGATCTGAAAATATGTAAAGTTTAATATCAACTTAAATAAAACAGTGGGA
>NC_034592.1:37259768-37261061 GCF_900095145.1 Mus pahari | reverse complement strand
TCATTATGTGTCATATATGTGTAAGCACATAGTGAATCATCACATTGATCTGAAAATATGTAAAGTTTAATATCAACTTAAATAAAACAGTGGGAGGAATGAAATCCATTCCAACATAAAAGAAACAAAGCTTATTAGAGAAAGCCGAGCTTGTTTTGTATCTGCATTTGGTTTGCTTCACAGACCCTAAGTGAATCAACATAAGCATGTTACAACCCATAGAGAGAGGCTGTGACTCCAGGAGCTGTTGAGAGAATGAGCACGGCCTTCCCCGCTTACAATCGAAAGCATAGCATTAATGAAACTTTCTCACAATTATCTGAGACTCCGTGAGGTGAAAGTTTCATGAAAACAAAGCCATTTCTGTTTTACTCACTTCATCCCGCAAATACCTATGTCTGCCTCTCAAGGGACGTTCAATGAATATGTGTTGGGCAGATTAATAAATAAAGGAAGAATGATGCTGTTTTAATTTTTATGTCTCAGGTGTTTAATGACAATGTAAATTGCTGATTTATTAAGAATGTCATTTAAATTAGTCTACATGAATAAAAATCCAGTCCAGTCTGAGAGGCTATTAAGAAGGCTGAATCATCACCATGAAGTCTATTTCAAATCCAGCATGACTTCCCCTCAGGGGTCAGTAGAGCTAACAGTGGCAGTGAGACCCTCTACCAGATAAAGAGCTCTTCCGTTTGTTGGATCTCAGGATATACGGAAGAGTTATGTTTATATATATATATATATATATATATATATGCATGTTTATAAATGTTTTTGTTATATATCTTTTTATATATAAGATATTATATATTTATTATAATGTATTTTTATATATTTAATATGTATGTTTTATATAGGTTCCTGCTCAAGACGTTTGTCCTTATTTTTCCTTCTGTGAAAAGCTTGTAAATGACAATGTTACAAAACTGACTTTACAGCTTCCATAGGCAGACATTTCCTTTGTCCGTTTACAATAGAGTCAGGCATCCCTGTAGTTTGATGAAGCACACTTGCCTGGAAAAGGCTAAAAGACATAATAGGATACTGACCCAGTCCCTGCCAGTTTCATTCTTTTCAAGGAACGAACTGAACTCAGAACCAACCCTTAAGCAAGAGCTTCCGAACAACATCCCATACCAATTAATCTAATTCCCTTCTCATAAAAGGGAAAGAAACGTCAGCCCCATAACCACGAAGAGACTGACACATTACCAGAACCAATAAAATTTAATAGTTTTTGAAACAGGGCCAGATTCTAAACACTGGTCTTTTTTTTTTTTTTTTTTTTTT
>NC_034592.1:37227756-37259757 GCF_900095145.1 Mus pahari | reverse complement strand
TTTTTTTTTTTTTTTTTTTTTTCTTTTCTGTAATAACCACCTAATTTCTATTCAAATATTTGGTAGAACACTACACTCAGACCGTGCTGGTGTTCCTTATTAGCTGTTTGATTAAACACCAGTGTAGCAGAAGAAGGAAACACATATCTGCAAACAACACGCATGCAACAAAGCTAGTAGACAGAATTGGAAAGCACTGGAAGGTGTTTTGTCCAGGATTTTGCATACTGCCTGTCATTCTGCTACCCACTGAAGCCACCAGTTGGAAGGGAGTATCAAGAAACAAATCATTTGAGGCTCCACCACTAGGACAAATACAAAATAGTCTTCCTCCTCTTGCCTCTTTGCCTGAGAGAGACAGGCAAACAGCAGGCTCTACCCAGCTGTGCTCCCTGGGAGGGGACCTCTGTCTATATATAATCAAACGCAAAAGAAACAGGGTCTTGCTGCTAGAACATCAAACACAAAGAGGATGCGGCTCTACAGAAAATAAATAAGCAGATATCAAAGATTTATAGAAATTTTGATTAAGAAACTCTCTTCAATCTTCCCACGCAGCGCTGACAGGTGCCACAGCTAGAGATAAGCAATGGGACTTTATTTTTGCCTGTGGGTCTTCAGTTATTAATTTAGACTCTGCAATCATAAATTGCCAAAATAATGATCATTTTATGAACCTAGTCTTTTAAATAAAAAAAACCCTCATTCATATAAGAACATGAAAATATTTGTTTTATTCAGCACTTCACCCTACAGTGGTGTTTTAGAATCCTTAGAGAAATTGAAAAACAAGTGATTCCTAATCAAAAAGTGCTTGTTTCAGTGAAATATCAAGGGAAAATATTTCCTTGCTCAAGGTCATTATAGCACATTTTATCACAATAAAATGATTGCCCAGGAAAGACAACAAATTGTGAGAATAATTGTCCTTATTTCTTCATTTAGGTCTAAGGAGCTAATGAATTAGTGAATGGCTAACAAATCTCAAAGTTGAAACGATAGCAATAATTAGCAACATCTAGCTACAAACATCTAAAAAGCCAAATCCGTGAAAATAACTGCATGGAAGAGAAAAAAAAAAAAAAAAAAAAAAAAACCCCTGTTCAGCAAATGACAGGCTCTGGAACTGAAATCAAGTGACTAGAGTGGATATCTGTTCCGGTTCCCACTTTGATACAATGTGTGCATTTTATCCAGAAGGTTTTCTTTGCCCACTAAGCTGAGCTTCATCTTTATTCTATCTCTGGATCCCACATGACACAGCAAGCAGATCTTCTGAAAATAAATTAGATTGCATTGTGGAAGGTACAAGACCTTACAGATGACAGTTCAGGTAGACATTTTAAGGAGGATAATCTCCAATTTGAACACTTCACCTTTGGTTTTATAACATGTATGCACTAACACACACACACACACACACACACACACACACACACACACATTCCAAATTCATCCATTTTCATGATATAAGACTTTATTGATTTACTATCAACAAGAAGACAGGATCCATAGCCCCTTGTCCTAATTACCTACTAAGATTAAATCAAAATCCAGACATGAAACCCCAAATTCTCAGCACACAGGACATATTTCAATTTGATCTGTAGCAGAGAATGTAAAATTTCAAGCCATCCAATTCACAAGCAATTCATAAAAAATAAAATCACTACCAAAGTAAATTAACTTTATGATATTTTAAAAGACAAGTTTCAATTTATTATTTTTACAATTTGTGTGTAACTGAGTGGTTAGAAGTCCTAATGCAAATTCTAGTTTAAGCTGGATGATGGTGGCACATGCCTTTAATCTCAGCACTCAGGAGGCAGAGGCAGGGAGTTCCAGGTGAAACTGGTCTTCAGAGGGAGTTGTAGAATAGCCAAAGCTACACACAGAAAACTTGTCAGGAAAAACAAATTCTAGTTTTAATGTTATGAACTAAAATAACCTTGGAATAAGTAACTTATGAATTACACATCTAGGAAACTATTTTTTTTTTCATTTTTAATGGAACAGACTTAGCAGGACCTACTTATAGGGTTATTGTGAATGCTTTAGCACAATAAGATTTTAGATGTAAAAGCATGCCAAAAACATAATCTTATGAACTATTCTTATTTTTTAAGAGTTATGTTTATGAGCTAGAAGTGTCCTTTCTGCTGTCTAGATTTCATAATGTTGACAGTTACTAGGCAGGTTGGCCCCTGGAGTAGAAAAATCAGAAATTACTCAGTGGTGCACACTGGGACAACAGAGACTTGCCTGGCAATAAGTGCACTATGACATAACAGTGGCATGCAGATCACGCAGTCACCAACCACTTTGAACTTGAGATGTGTACCACAGCATGAAATGCATGTAAGCCCGGTCAAGAGCTCATGGATTAGCAGATCACAGGCCATAAAGAGGAAGCCACCATTGTTATTTTGATAAAAATGGAAATCTTGCCCAACTGCCTTCTGAAAATGTATGTGTCTCCTGATAGCTTGCTGCAGCTCTCAGTCTTGGTGAGTGCAGAAACTCACAGCTGGCCAAAGTACTGAGAATAAGTGTCTGTGAATGTTTTTCCTAAGTGCGTCATCAAGGTCACCCTTTCCAAGGCTCAGAAAACATCTTGAAGAAAGGATGAGAGGAATATAAGATCTGAGTGATAAGGAGGAGTGCCCCAAACATGTCCTCTGGATGTGACACGGTGTTATACTCACAGACTCACAGTAGCTGTGTTGATCTGCACAAAGACCTACACAAGATCAAACTGAAAGGGTTTAGCAGTCACCCCTCCCCTCCTAGAAGAGAGAGGTCACAGAACACATAGGCACCCCTCCCCTTCAGTAGGGAGAGGCTGATTACATTCCTCAGAAAGACCACAGGGGAGGCTGACCCCATTGACCACCTGTAGATAAGAGAAGCCCTTGCTACCGCATTCCCTAAGGAGCAATCAGTTTAAAAGTCACGCTGTTCTCCCAATCACATTGTGCCTAATTGCTTATGCTCTATTCTGCCCCTGGAAACTGTTTAAAGACTTGCCAAATAGGCCACCCAGTTCCACCACCTCTCCTTCAGGTGCGGGACAACCACAGCACACTGGCACAATAAATTCTTCTTGCTTTTGTGTTAATCCCGGCTCTGTGTGGTTCTGTGTGTACCCGCCTCAGAGGGTTCCCAGTAGCTAAGGCTCGTCAGAGTCTTACAAAACCTGTTTATCTTCCATCATAGACAGAGGAAGGGGTTGGAAGACCCCTCCCCTAGCTGGGGTGTATTGAAATTTGATCATCATTGGGTGAAGAATATCTTCATCAGTGTAGACACTTGTAAGTTCTTCAACAAACAATTGCCAGCAACCCTAACAAAGTTCAGTGACTCAGAAATAAGAAAGGATAGATAAGAAAGCAAACTTGTATCTGTAACAGGCCACATTAACTGAGCACGACCTTACTTAGCAATGTTTAGGTGTCACTTTTTGATTGCACAGTCCCCAGAAGGGACCATGTCAAATGTTATTACACAACATTGAATTTCTTAACTAATTAATATCTAACTATAAATTCAATCACAATTCACACACATAGAAATACTCCCTTATGAAGAACTTCATAAACCCTGGGGGGGGGGGTCCTTTCATATAATCAGATACTTTTAAGTTTTGTGTTTAATTTAAATGAAGGATTTCTAGCCGTAGACTTCTAAATTACATTGAAGAATGTAATGCAGAATGTTCATGCAGTAACAATGTTGTGTTCACTGAATATTTTAGTTGATTGTTGGTGTGATCAAATACTCTGAAAAGGAACTTAAGGAAGGAATGGTCTATTTGGCTCAGTTTGGTGACACAGCAGGGAATTCATCTCAGCAGGAGCCTAAGGCAGCTGATCACATTGTACTCTCAGTCAAGAGCAAAAACCAAAACATGCTGGTACTCAGCTAGCTTTTCCCTTCTTAGGCCCAGAAAACGGGTGCTGCTCACTTTAGGCTCTTCCCACCTCTATTAACTGGAAGAAGACACTTCTTAAAGACATGATGGGCAAGCTAAATAGTCCCTCCATTCATGCCTGGAGGTGTTTGCTAGATAACTCCAGATCAAGCTGACAGTAAACAGTAACCATCAGACTGATTAACCGGGTGTGGCCAGTATTTCTTTGTTGATCAGCATTGGAAGTCTGAAATTGTGATCGACATTTTCAAAACCTCTTGGTTTTATGTTTAGTACTGAAATGACTGCATGTTTGCTCTAAAGTTAAGGATAAGGAAGCGAATTCTGCTAACGATGCATACAACTCAGGGTCTGGGGGTATTGGAATTAGTAATAGGACATTGTGTTATATCTAACCAAATAAATGATCATTCAATGAAAATAAAGGGGCTACCATCAGTGTCCAATGCTGGTTGATTGACTGGGCTGTAATAGGAAACTTCCCAGAAAGTAGAAAATCAGCCCTCAGGCAAAATCCTTAATACCTCAGCAAAGCAGGAAGGTGCCAAAGCCCTTACGAGAGTGTCTGAGGAGTAAGAAACTCTACTTTTATATGTGTCTAATCCAAGAAGTTATTCTGAACCTCAATTCCAAATCTCGACTTGTTTCCTACTAATTAACTCAGGCTTTGGAGCTAACCTTAAATATCACTCCCTTAAAGGAAACTTTTCTCATTCTCCAAACCACATCAGAAGGTGAATTATATGCTCTTCGGGTATTCCATTGTTCCCAGTACTCACTACAGTGAATTGTACTATTGAAAATTGACTATTTGTGTATCATCTGCCTAACAATTAGCTCTTCTGTTGGCCTTAGCACTTCAGGAGGCAGGAACAATGTGTCCTTTGTTCCCTAGGCAATAGGAAATTACCAATATTTCTTAAATAATCAGAATATGGAGATCAAATCTCAAGACTAACAGTTCTTAGGACCTACAGCGTTAGATGTAAGTAAGACGTTAAATTCTCAAACTCTATTCTGATATGATAATCGTGAAGGACTTAGGTGAATACCAGCTGTTTGTCTCAATGAAGGTTTTTCAATGATGGTCGGTGAGTGACCTGTGAGACATGCATCCACCATTCAGTACTTGTTAGAATTCCTCCTGTCTAATTCCTTCTATAACTCATATACACATGAAAGTTCCGATATCAGGAACGTAAATCAAGAAAGAGATGCATCCCTTTATGTACACAGGAGTTCCCAACTATGTAAGATAGCCAAGTAATCTGATGTGCCCTAGGCTTAAATCACGGGTGGGTCTAGCTGTTCCTCATATAATTTGGTTTTGCTTCTACTTATATTTTCCATTTCTTTATTCAGATTGTCCCAATTCACATCGGGTTCTGACAACACAAGTCTAAATGTGGCATGATCCAGGCAAAGTGAAAGCTTTACCTTTCTTAGTTTAGACACTGAAATTTTACCAAGATAGCTTAACTGCGTTGTGAATGAAATCTTATTTACCTTATAAAGCTGAGGTCTATCAGGTTTGGTACATCAAAGCTGGGAGATTTTCTTGAAATTTCTGAGTAATGCATTTTTTTTTCATATTTCACTCTTGTTGCCTGATACATGTCTATGACTGGTGTAAACATATGAAGTGTCTTTTTAAAAAGCTTGTGTCAAAACTACAATAAGAGATATATGAGTGTTTTCTGTTTGTTTTAATTTGTTTGTTTGTTTTTGTTTTCCTGTCTCTTTCTGGTTACTTTCATTTGCTTCAAGAGAAAATTAAATTGGATCTGTGGCAGATACAGGACCATTACTCCTCCACTGTAAACTCGTTCTGAGAAGACAAAGAAACATCTATCCACCCCAGACAGGGCCCAATGACAAATCAAAGAGACCATTTCACTTGAGTCTAGCTTGGTGAACCAATGAATTTAACCAGGTTCACTACAAGAGCATGGTGAGCTGCGATCTACAGGAACATCAGCATCTTCAAGAAGCTGTACTACTAGAAAAAAATGTCTCCTCCATTCCAGTAAGCAGGAGCTGCTCATATCCCCTCAGGGAGGGGATTCAAGAGCTCCCACTCCCACTTTTGCTATGATGGAACATTAAGGAACCCAAAGTTATTAAGATCTCATATGATTGATCACAACAACTAAGGACAATAATTATGTTGGGTCCTGGGACAGCACTTCACAATTCCAAAAGACTGAGTTCTAACAATGCTTTGCTCTACAAAAGTAGAACTTTTACTTTTACACCGCCATAATATCTGGGCATTTGAAACCAAGTTTGTATTGCTCTTTACATTTCTGTGGCTACATATTTGACAGCTATAACTGAGAAGCAAACAGATTTGCTTTGGATTTTGCTTTTAAAAGGACTTCAGGCAATCACATCAAGGAAGGGAGAGAGAGTTCACAGAAGCAAGAAGGTAGTGTGCAGAGCTTCTCAAATTTTGGTAGACAGGAATAAAAAGATCCTGGGACAGTTATAACTATCTCTAGGCACCCACTACAGATAGACCCTCCTCCTAAAAGCTCCATAGCCTTCAAAATAATACACAGTCTGGACACTAAGCATTTAAATCAAAAGCTTGTGAGAGTCATTTCAAATCCACACCATCACAAAGTTCAGGAAAGATGTAGTACATGAAGTCTCTGGCTCCCAGTATACAGCCATGTTGGTTCATTGACTTTCAGTTCCACTAGGGGGTCCATCACACAGCCCCCACTTTCCTACCAAGTCCTCAGATCTCTGAGCACAGAGAACAGCCCACCATATTCAGGGCTCACCTCTCCGCAAGTTATAAAGTGTGAACTGCCCCTGGAAAATAGATCATCTCTTTCTAAGCTGGAAAATGGCCACACTTCTCTAGTCAGAACTATTCTGTGAATTTCTTTCACTTATTTCCTGTGGCTAAGTTATTTTGCTCCTGTTTGTTCATAAATTCTGAGCATGAGGATAGATAATTTTGATTGTCTAATTATTGATTAGATCAATAAGTGCAAAGTACCTCTCTGGCTGTGTCGGGGCGAGTGCTTCCAGAAACAGACCATGAACTCTCTGAGCCAAGGGGTTGACTATTGCCTTGATAATTTCATGTGGTGGCTGACTCAGTGTTCTATGTCTATGAAGAGACATCATGATCAAAAAGCAAGTTGGGAAGCAGAGGGTTTACTTGGCTTACACTTCCATATCACGATTCATCATTGGAGGACATCAGGACAGGAGCATAAACAGGGCAGAAACCTGGAGACAGGAGTTGATACAGAGACCATGGAGGGATGCTGTTTACTGACTTGCTCCCTTGGCTTGCTCAGCCTGCTTTCTTATAGAATCCAAGGCCACCAACCCATGGTGGCACCATCCATAATGGGCTGAGCTCTCCCCCACCAATTGAAAAATCCCCTACAGCTTGTCTATAGCTCAAACTTATGGAGGTATTTTCTCAGTTGAGGCTCCCTCCTCTCTGATGACTCTAGCTGTGTCAAGTTGACTTAAAACTAAGAAGTACAACAGCATTATTAGGGAGGCTGAAATTTAGGAGGATGCTGGCTGGTAGAAGCTGTCAGCGGGTGCTGTATCTGCAGCTGACTCCTCCTGGCTTGTCAGCTTTTCTCTGCTTCCTATCCCATGAACTGAGTGGGCTGCTAGGTCATATTCCTCCCGCCACAAGGGAATAGCACCTCTGAAATCATCCAGCTAAATAAATCTTTCTTCCTTTGGGTTGCCTTTGGGATCAATTAGAGAGTTATGAAAGTACGGCATATCTGAATGAGCAGAGTTTTGTCTATTTATCTCTTGAATTATTACTTTCATTCCTTATAGTAAAATAATGCATACACAAACTTTAAAAAATTAAACATCTTATTAAAGCTGGTCTTGACCAGCAAAGTCACCACCTTTAACTCTTTGTTTCTCTCTTCCTACAACCCATTTGTAAAGAAGATAGTACAGGCCTGTGTCTCCCTCAATCCTTTCCCGTGATCTAATGCTTTCTAACACAGGGAGAGGACTGTATTCTGTTACTGGACCACTATTTGTCTCTGATTTTTCATTTCACGTTTCATCCTTTGTCTCTTGATGTCTCTGGAAATACTGCCTCTCATGTGTTCTCGTGTTCGGATTTCTGTTATGTAGGGAGCTGTGAGAAATCGCCATTACAGGATGGCGTTGGCCTTTGTTGTTCATAACTATAAACAGTTAATGTGCACAAGTGCAAGAGTAAATTCGTGCCAAGTCACGACCCATCCCGGTGTGTACTTTTGAAATTATGAGCAAACAGCCAACCAGGTGCAGACANGCCACACTAGAACATATATAAGCTGCACCATTTCTGGGGCTCGGGGTCTTCCTCATGATGAAGCAATAAAGCTTTGCCACAGAAGAATCCGGTTGTCCGAGTGTGTTCTTGCAGGCGAGATACAGCTCGGGACACTGTTACTTTGGCTATCGTCTGCCAGAATGTTTTCTTGCTCACGGGATGCTTCTGTGTTGGAGAGCCCTGTGGTTTCCAGTACAGTGCCATATCTTACCAGTGCCAAATTACAAATTGTTCTCAAGTTTTACTCTTTGTTTTATCAGAAAAATTTCCTCTGAATTTCCCTTTTCTGTTTTTTCCTTCTGATCTGTCACATTGGAGAGTTCATATGAAGGGCTTTTTTTCTCTGACAGGGATTTTTTTAAGAATGTGGTTTAAATAGAACTGGAAAATGTGGGTTGTAAAGACTGTGAACCAAACGCTCCTGTGTTGGACGAGTGAAGATGGAGCCTTCCCCTTTCATCTGAAGTGCCCTCAAGACACCGTTCGTAAGCTTTTGGCTTGGGACCTGGCTTTTGACCTGAGGATAGGAGCCATCCAGTTCCTGGCTAAGGCAGTCTCCATAAGCATTCTGAGAGCCAGGAAGGGGGAAAGGGTTGGCTAGAGGACTCCCAGGACTGAACCTAGAATGTCTTTCAAATTCAAGGTCACCCCTGGCTCTTGTTCGGATTAGGTCCTCTTGCTTTGTTTTGTCTCATTTTGTTTTATTTGTCTTGTTTTTCAATACTGGGCATTAAGTCTAGGGACTCACATATACTAGGCTACATAAACTTTCTATTCCTGAGCTATACAGCCCCAAGCTCCTGATTTTAGATTTGTTAGCTGAGTTTCTCTATATCAATAATACAAGAAAGAAATTTCTCCTCTGCTGGGTGGGTCACAGAATTCTATCTGAGACAGGTTTGAGACAGTGGTCCAGATATCTACCTATCTGCACCTTAAATGGAGCTTTGCCCAATTCTTCCTGATTCCAGTCTCCAGCATCACTTTCTAAGCATAAAACACCAACTACCTCAACTTTGGGGATTATGCAATAACTAATTGACTGTGTTTCTTCCTTCCTTTCTCTCTCTTTCTTTCTCTCTTTCTTTCTTTCTTTCTTTCTTTCTTTCTTTCTTTCTTTCTTTCTTTCTTTCTTTCTTTTTCTTGCTTGCTTGCTTACTTTCCTTCCCTCCTTCCTTCCTTCCTTTCTTTCTTTCTTTCTTTATTCTTTTTGAGACAGGGTCTCACTATACAGTATATGTAGTAAATATATACAGTAATTATATATAGTAAAGATATGTATATAGGAGCCATATACATATTCATATACAACATATCATATATAGAAATACATATACACATATACTACGTATACATATGCATGTACATATACTACATATACGTATACTACATATACATATATGTATACAATTTCTACTCCTGGCTTGTCTGGAACTTACTGTGTAGAAAATGTCAGCCTGCCTCTGACTAGCCCACTTTTTATATCTCATTAATAAAATTTGTACATTTGCAAGTAATTATCAAAATACCATTAATCTGTTCATTTTTACAACTGAAAAATTTAAATAGCGTTATTTATCGCAAAAATTTAGGACATGCACTAAAAGATTACTGTCTTCAGCAAATGTAATGATATGTTATATTTTATCCTGATACCAAATGTGGGGAAACAGGTTAAGAAAATATTAGTAACATTGATATTGCCATACCATAGAAGATCAGGAGATGGTCTATGAATTTGACAATAAAAATTAGTATTTTTAAATTTAAGACAAACATCACATTTATTAGGCAAGTATTTTAAGCATGAAAGAATCAATGGACTAATGTATTTACCTATTATACTAAAAAAAAAAAAAAAAAATCACTAGCTTTCTAACACCTAATATTCAGACACAGAAAAAGCAATCCAACCCGAAAATAACATAATGGCCAGAAACTTTAAAGGTGGAAACAGTTGAATAACAATTGTCCCCACGCATCAGGAAGCTGCTTTGGTGACATTTGGAGATTGTGGGTTTCATCATTAACCTGCTGTTCTACTGTTTCCTTTTAAAAAAAAAAATGCCATTAACTTAGATTGACATCTTTAAGTATGTTAGCTGAATAGTTTTAGTTGTACTGCAACATTTATTTGTGTGAAAAAGCAAAAGTGCCACATCCATTCTGCCTACAGCATTGACTTACATCTTACCTTGTGAGATTACAGAGCCAGGATAAGTTTTCAAGGGGAGGAGCCTATTGGAGAAGTTAGGATTTTTTGTTTTTGTTTTTGTTTTTTTTTCCTAATAAAAAGAAACCTTTTCCAGAGGAAAGGAGCCTATTGGAGAAGTTAGGGTTTTTTTTTTTTTCTAATAAAAAGAAACCTTTTCCAGAAAAAAAAATGTTGAATATGAAATCAAAACTCCCAGCAGTTGATAATAATCTTACTTTCATGAAAGAGCAGTCAAGAAAAACATACTCATTTATCTGTTTCCAAGGCTTGCTGCAGTTGCCGTCAGATAGCTGAGCAATGTTCCCATTTTCAATAATGATTAAATAAGTAATTGTTTCATTAGTCTTAATCTTGGGGTTTACTGTAATCTAGGTTTCATGAATAAGCATACTAATTTGTCTGATTAATTTCCTTCCTGCAGTAATTTCAGTTAATAAGAGTGATAAAGGAAATATACAGAAAACGGAACATTCCTGTAATTACCAACCAAAGTTATGAATATAAAAATAGGCAATTGTCAAAATGGAGAATGAAAAATAATAGAGTAGCTCAGGTTTAGTAATTTACATAATATTAAACAAACTTGGTACATAATGAATGGTCAATGAATCCATTTCAAATAAAACTAGTTGATCTCACACATAAAACCGTTGTTGTAGCCTTCATGTTCAATGCCATAAGACCTCTGAGTGCATTTCCTTTATTAGGAAAATAAAATTACCCATATCCATATACACCATTATCTTAGAAATATCTGGTGCTTCCTAGGGGCAAACATCCAGATCTATAACAGAAGTTCTCTCTATAAAATATTGAAACCAATTTCCACAGCACACACATGAAGCCAGACCTCCTTATGCCTCATGTTGAGTACTTGCTCGGCTCAGTCGTATTTACCCAAGCACATCTTGAGGAAGGATCACAATGCCGAAGTCAGGTTTGAATGAATTATTTATGTTTAAAGGTTTATCCTATTTAGGATTCATAATATACCTTATTTTGCAACAGAAAGGGAAATTATGGCTCAATTTACTAAAATAATTATAACCATAATCACGTCTGCTCTTGAAGACTGTCAAACATCTCCGGAGTGTAGTGCTTATGTTTCCTTTAGTAGACTCCCCCTTTTATGAGTTAATTAAACAATTTCACAGCATTATTTGTACAACTATCCTGCACGGCATATTGTCTGTGCAGAACATTCCCTTTAATAGCTCTATTCTTCAAACAGATGTTCATTTAAATTTTTCACAGATTTTATTTGAAAAACAATTAGTGCACTTATTCCACTCTGCCGTTGCCTTCCTTGGGATGGGAAGTGGTTCCTTTTCTACCTTTCAGAAATGAAATCCTAACGTGGCTTTTTAGTTTTGAAAGGAGAAAAAAAAAAAAATTTCACTGGTGTGCCTGTCTCAGGTAAGCCTGCAAAAAAAAAAAAAAAAAAAAAAAAAAAGCCAGCAGAGATGATGCCCACACAGGGCTGCTCCTCTTACCTTCAACTGTAAGATGAAGTTGCATTGCAAGATCTGTTCTCAAAGGCTACGAGAAATGAAACCATGAAACCAGCAATGGCACATTTTCTCATTCCACTTTGATTCTAGATTTTTTTTTTCCCTTAAGGTTCCATATATATTAGACTAGCTAAATGCTGGACTAAAATGACAGATTAAAGAGAATGAAAACCACTTTGTTTGTCAAGACGAAAGATCCAGTCATTCTTGGCCCGTATCCTATGAATTGTCACGAATCGTCCTATTTTAGCATCCACCTTGTATAACAGGGAGGAAGGAGACACCATCCACCAAATACACTGAAGAGGAAGGTGTTCTCCCTGCTTGACTCCAACCAGGTTGTGCAGTCTTTGAGTCCGCAGCCAGGTTTGCTCCTGCAGCTCTTGGATGTATAATTCTCTTCATTTTCTCTGTCCCAAGAAGCTGTGATGAAGAGAAGAGCGAAAGCTGCCGCACTCCCCAGTGGAGTTGTTGCATCTCCAGTGCAGAGACATCATTGTGTTTCTTTTTGGGAGGAATCTCATTGCAATAAATTTGTCCTTACACTTGTTCTCTTAATCTGTCCTTGGCTTTGAACTATAGACTTTGAACACTTGACTACTGTTTTGAAAATCTGCCCTAACTTACATGGAAGTACAGATATGAGAAAAAACAGAGATTCACGTCTTTCTATGTCACTTTTCTACCTGGAATTTAGTTCTGCTGCAGTAAGGAAGTTTGGAATGGGAGGATATGATAAGTAATGTTTATAAAATGAAAATCTGAACATATTCAGGTCAAAAATATGTAAAATGTTAATTGTTAGAACATTCTGAAACAATTGCGCCAAGGCATTCCAGTCTCCCGAGCCAACATGGAGAGATCAAGAAATGACTCTTAAAAGCATTGCTTTTCCTGGACCTTCTCAAGTCTCAAAATGGCACGTGTCTCTAAGAACACTGTAGCAGGGCACGCCTACGCCCAGGAAAGGCAATTTCGAGAAAGAAGAGTCTCGGGAGCTTAAGGACAGGGCTGCATTAGGAGAACTCTCCTGTGAATAGCGTGAGGCCAACAGAGTGACGTGGAGCGGAGTGCGCATGAGGTTGTTGATTGCTGTCTTAGTTACTGCCCCATTGCTGCGATAAAATATCATGACCGAGGTAACTTAGACAAGGAAGGGTTTATTTCGGAGTACAATTCTAGAGAGATGGGGGTTCACCATGATGAGAAAACAAAACAAACCAAAAGGCTGGTGCAGGATGCTGAGGGAACACATCTCAGAATATAAGCCGTAAGCATGGTGCAAACCTTCAGTGGGCCTCCCCCAGCAAAGTCATGTTTCCTAAGCCTTCCTCAACAGCAATACCAACTGGGGGTCAAGTATTCAAATGTCCAAGATGATGGGGGGCATTGTCATTCAGAGAAGCCAAGCGCCACAGTGACCTCCAGGAGAGGGAGTTCTACATAAGTACTACTTACATGGTCTGAAAACCGGCTAAGCTGGTTCGTAAGATAAGGGCGGCGTTTTAAACACGTTACGATATATCTATGTAACAACTGCTTTGAAAAACTAAAGTTGGTAATGTGCATTATTAATCTATTAGTACTAGGAAATGATTATAACATAATCATCTTTTTAATATCCTTGAAAGACATGATCAAAGTGTTATTTCTTATGGGATTCTTTTATTTCCTCTACATTCTTAATACCTTCAATACTGACTTTTTGTTTGTTTGTTTGTTTGGTTGGTTTTTCAAGACAAGGTTTCTCTGTGTAGTCCTGGCTGTAACCACAGTATACATATTGATGACTACATTTTAAATATTATTTCTGGCATTGTTCCCATTTGTATGTATATGTGGTATGAGTATATATTATACACACATGTATGCACAAGCACAGAGCCAAAGAGGGCTATCAGGTGTCCTCCTCTCTCACTCGTCACATCAATTCTTCAAGGCCAGGTCTCAACCTAGGAGCCACGCCTGCTCCACATTCATCCCTCTCACTAGAGGCTGGGAACCAGCTTGCAGCAGTGACTGTAGGGTGTCTCCTCCCCATACAATAGCCATGGGGTTGCAAGTGTGTGCATGACTGTTCTAGGCTTCTTATGTGGTAAACTCAAGTCTTCATGGCTCTTGGCTTTCTCTCCTTTTCCTGATTAGGTTTTGTTAAAGACTGACCAACTATTAGGCCTTTAATAAGTCGAATTTAGTTTACCTATTTTTTTATTTCATATTTTTCTTCTATGTCATCAATCTCATTGTCATTAAATTTTATGTTTTAAGGAACTCTGTTTCTTTGAGTTTCAGTTTTTAGAATTTCCTTCAATTTATTTCGTTGGTTTGGATTAGATCACTTTTTTCCCTGTGTTTTTTATATGGGAGTATATTATTGTCAGTCTTCCTTTTTAATGTGATAACTTTCTGCTAGGAAAAAAATAATTAACTAATATATATGTATAACTAATATATATTTCAATTTATGTTAGAAACATATAACTTAAGTTGGCAATTTTTTTTGTTTTGGTTTGGGTTTTTGGTTTTTGGTTTTTCGAGACAGGGGTTCTCTGTGTAGCCCTGGCTGTCCTGGAACTCACTGTGTAGACCAGGCTGGCCTCGAACTCAGAAATCTACCTGCCTCTGCCTCCTAAGTGCTGGAATTAAAGGAGTGTGCCACCACTGCCTGGCAAGTTGACAAGTTTTAAAACCAACAAAAAGCAACAGTACAAATATTAAGTGTCATAGTGGCAGTAAAGGCCCATTAAGCTGTTCTCTTCTGGTCAAAAGAATTGAATCTCTGGCCTGGGTGGAGAGCTAGCACTCCCTGTAGCCGGGACAATCACCTGGCTAAAGGACCAAACCCTCAGAAAGGCAGTCCTACCTTGAAGCCACACTAAATAGTCAGGAGGAATAGGTCTCACTTTGGTGACCTTTTCAGAACTCTGCCCGCCTAATGTAGTCACTCCAGAGACAGCATAAGGTTCTGTTGGGTCAGGATGAAGAAAGGCGTGATTTTTCCCTTTTACTCAGCTCTCTTATTTTAAGGGTTCATTTTCTGGTACTTTGGTTTCCCTAATTCTTTCCCTGTGGCCTCCTTCCCCATCACCACATGGCTGCTGGTCTACCAAGTGGCTGATACTTTTGCCTAACTCAATGGCTGGCTTTTTCTCTTCCTCTTCTCCATCTCCTGCTCTGAGCATCTGCCCAAGATCTGGAAACTTCATGCTTTGAAGTTGTTTTTTGTTGTTGTTGTTGTTGTTTTGTTTTCTTTCAACTCTATTAAAACTATTCCCTGTGAATCTGTTCTTAAATTTTTTCTTTTTAATTAATGAGACTAAAATCCTCCAAAGGAGTCTGGCTTCCCTGGTAACATGTGTGACTCTATCATGACTCCTTAAAATTTCCCAGTAGCATGAAATACCCTAAACTCTCATTCATTGAGCTGTGCAACAAATGCCTACTGAGTCTCTACTTCAGATAAGGAGCTGAAGACAGTGGTGGATAGGATGCATTCTTGATGCTCACAAAGCTCATAGTGATGGAGGCCAACTGATAGTCCACCCAGGGGAGGATGCTAGGCACCCAGGTGTTCACTGAGTGCCTACTATTTGCCAGCATGTATTCAATAACTGTATTTTGAAATTAAGAAAGGCCAGGATGATCATCAAGGTGCCCCCCAAATTCAGACTTCACTATGATAGGACATTGTCATCACGAACTGCATTTTACTAATGAGACAACAATAAGTCCCTAGGGCCAAGGAAACACATTCATGAGCAATGAATGGATGGAGACTCCAAATAGCAGATTCTACCTAACTTGTTAAGTCTTCTTTTAGACTGTCATATATTCTCTATTCGTCTGTTAGGCTCCAGGATTCTGAGACACTGGTAAGCCACACACAAGAGCAGATATTTCCAAAGGAACACTGTAACATTTCCAATGGCCTGTTGGGTTGTAACACTAGCATTCCAGGCTTAATTTGCATTCTCTAGCTGGAAGGGTACAATTACTGAATGATGTGCAAACACGATCTTATTTACTTCTATGATTCAACAAAAGATATACGAAGACAATTATATCCGTTTTTGAAATGTATAAAATGGCCACAAGCAGGAAGGGAGGAAATGTGCAAACGACCGATGTAAACCTACTTGGGAAAACCATAAGCACAAAATACAGTCCTTAGCGAGCATGGGCAAGGCATTCCAGAAAAGCCACACTCCACAGATGAGGCTCTCCAAATGCAAAACCTCATTATCCTGCATCCCATTTCCTTCCTTCTAAATGGTGCCCTGTTACAGATTCCTTTTCATGTCCTCCCTATGAAAATCGCCACAAATAAACAAAAGGCACAGTATGGGCTCCCTCCACAAACAAGCTCCTTGCAGGAATCTCTTTCCCTGGCTCGGTTTCTCCCCCATTTGCTCTGCTGTTCCCGGAAGACAGCAGACAGTCTGCCCAGCTCTCCTGTCACCAGATGAAACAGAACAAAGAAATCCCAGGACCCAAACTGTTCACGAGAGCATCTGCAAAACGCTTCAGGGCTGGTGGTTTTCAAAACCTGTGACTCTTGTTTTAAAATTAAGATGGACCAAGAAGGACACCAAGAGGGATGAGGGAGGGCTGAGAGAATAAGAAGGAATAAAGCAGGTATTCTGCAGATGCTGAGCTCGGAAACACTGAAGAATAGGAAGCACAGACCTGGCCTATCTTCGGCATGTACATACCCACTTCTTTCAGAGTCCTCTCCGGAGCTATCTAACCTAGATGGCTGAAACCTGGTTTTTCTCTCTGATAGGCTTAGTTTGTAAGGTGAGGGCTTTTAATTTCTCTGTGTGACAGAGAATGGAGCCTAATTAACACTCCCCTAATAACCTGCAAATAACAGAACCTGCTGTAGGGGGAAAAAAACCATATTCACACTTTCTTATCAAATTAGGGTCCACAAATGCTCCTAATTAGCTAAAATCAATTATCAGGACAGCAAACTGAATGGAATACAGCAAATTGAATGGAATATATGTATATACATATCTGGAGAAAGTCTTAACTCAAGCAGGTAGGCAAAACAACATAAAGTCACCGACTTGTTAAAAGGCAGTCAGTGAGGGTCTGGTGCCTAAACCTAAAGGAACTTCTCAGTGGTACTAGAATCTAAAGGTCATTTTTCACAGCAGCAACCTCTGTCTCACATAAATGGAGACAGAGAGGACTTGAGTGGTTCTAACACTGAGTGTGTTTTAGAACCCAGGGTCATGGAGATCACATAGGACATCAATTAATGGTCATGCAGATCTTAGCGTTCACTTGAAGCCACGTGTACAAATGCGCAAATATGGAGCAAGAGCGGTGTTTATGGCTGTTTGTTTGAGTCTCTTCATGAGCTACTGATTCTAGTTTTGTGAGGCCTTTGTAGCCTTTAACTATTTAATAATCACTTCCTTTAGGACTATGTGCAGCTCAGAACTTATGATTTAAGGAAGTGTTCTGTGGCTAAGGATCCCAGATTGGGGGTTACAAACTCCCCTGTTTATGGTTTGTTCCTGCTGTGGTATTTTATTCTAAAAGTGTTGGATAAATGAAGTGGTCCAACAGTTAACAGTGAAATGGTCACCTCACCTCACGGTAATTAGTTAAATGAAATATCAAATTATAACAGTGACACCTACCATGACCACCTTTCTTTCTAGGCCAACTCCATGTTTCTAATGGGCATCAGAGCAGCTTCTATCACGAGGTTAAGCACTTCCTCTTATTACAGCTAAAATCGAGGGTGTCATTAGTTCCTCCCTAAAGTCAGCGGAAGCTCTGCTCTGCCTGAACAGACTGTCAGTATCTTGGCATGTTTGTTTACTTAATGAAGTATCTGGAGGCCTCTACTGGTGTTTAGGAAAATATCAAGCAGCACAAAATCAGTTCCTTAAAGAACCCTAAGCAGGCAAGCCTTGCTTCCACGTGAGCGTCATTCAAAATCTCAATCACACATTTCTCACCACTCTCTCACGCACGATGCTGTAAACACGGGCGAGCTGATCATTATCGCTTCCAATGTCACCTTTCCTGAGTGCGCCGTGTTACTTCAGGTTACTCCAGGTCCTCTGCTCTGGGAAATGCCATCCAGCCTGGTTCATCATTGCTGCACTCAGTCATCAGCCTGAAATTATATTTTTTTCACCCTCTGTCAGCTTATATCACATCTGAACTCACTGTTCTCTGGGGAGTTGGGGAAGCTTTTCCATCAAACCAGCTGTTTGCTTTTATTTTTTTATTTTTTTCCCCAGCAATGGCAAAACAGCTTTGTTATAAATGAACAGTGTCCACATCAGATGGAGAGGAATCATCTCCTGTTTTATGTGGGCTGTATTTTCAGCCTGATAAAACCAACAAGCATACAAAACACAGCTAGACAACTGGCAGCAGGTGAAATGGGTAGCAGACAATAAAACCAGAAGCAGACCGACTCAGAGGTGATCACAAAATGACTTTCAAACCACGCAAGAAGAACGGAAGTGATAGCCATTAATTTTGGCCTAGCTACCTGCAGTACTATTAGAAATGTTCTCAAAAATATCAATAATGTGAGACATCTATGCCATACAAATTCATTAGAAAAACATTTACATTGTCTAAACCCAGTATTCTTGCACCGCCAGAAGACCTCAATAGAGAAAACAAACAAACAAACAAAAAACCCGAGTGAAAAGACATGACAAGTAAATAAATACATAGCCATCCCGGTGTCCCCAAATGGGTCCCAGGCACACTCTAAATCACAGACATTGGGGATCACTTCTGTTGGTTATATTGTAAAATGTCTTAGTTCACTTCACTCAGAGCAGAAAGTGAGTCTAGAAGCCATTTAGATTATAAGAGACAGCTCCCAGCAGAGGCCAGTAGAAATAAAGGAGGCAAAATATAAGCAGAAAAGGTAAGCCTGTTCTGGCTTCTGGCACACCCGCCCATAGGATGGTCAGGTAGGATTATTGGAGGTGGCATCCATCTCGTGGAGTGGCTCTTCCACACCCTATGGATTACTCCCAGCTCCTCTGCATGAGGCAGCTCCCTGAGAGAGACCACTGACAGACTGGGCCGAAGTATGTGATTTTTTGTTTTGTTCTTGACATTTATTGATTATCAGTGTTCAAATGCATATGAGACGAAATTTAATGACTATGGGTAAGCATAAAGACTACTGAGAACCCATTGGTGGCTTTCTACAGTGAAGCATTCCTTCCTTCCTAGGGGCACATTCATTGTCTAGGCATGGACACAAAGGGTCTTCCTAGAAGAGTCTTCACAGTATCTTAAAAGCAGAACGACTCTGGCTGGTCCAGCCCTGTAGTCCATCACTCTTCTGAACGGTGCCAGCCTGGGCTGTACCAGTGGAGCCAAGCACTCCAAAGACTTGAGTAGGATGTGGGCTATGCAGCTCTTCATGGCAAATGGAAACTTCCTTCTCTCTATAAAAATAAAGCATGCATAATCTTCCCTGCCTTGCAGAAATGTGAAGATTAAGGAAGAAAGTGTGATAAAGACAGTAATTAAACTTTTAAAATACCATGAGTGGATAATACATGTATCTTCCAAAGATTCAAAAATCACTAAAACACAAGGATTTAGTGAGTAAACCCCACTGTTTTGTTAGTCTTTTAAAAATAGAAAGTTTTCTGATATAATTATCTTGAAAAGTCTAGTCTAGTATATACTGTTCTCAAGAAGGGCTGAGTTTAGTTGCCAGTATCCATGTCAGGTAGGTGACAATTGTCTGTAAGCATATCTCCAATGCCATCCTTCACTCAGGGGGACAGACACAACACCTAATTCAAAATGGAAGCAATTTTAATTATATATATATATATATATATATATATATATATATATATATATATATGAAAAGTTTGCTCTAAAAGAACGCTGGGCACTCTGTCATTCTGAGCTGGTCAATGGAGAATAAAAAGAGTTGGAAGTCAAGTCCCAGCACTGTCTCGTTCCTTAACATTTGACTGTGTGACTGTGTGTGTGACTGTGGATTTCACAGTGTATTCTCGCTGAGAGGTACTCTGCAACATCATGCATATGAGCACTTCATTTTTCATTATATGATATATTCTAAAGCATTAAAATGAGCTAAAGGGACATACCACTTCAGAAAAGAACAGTCCCATAACCACCATTATCAAAGATACTTGACATTTTTTTTAACCTAGTATTGACTTTTTTTTTTTCTGAGCAAATGAAAATATTTACAAACTTTATTTTAATTTGTATGGTTCTTCAATACTTTTTTAACTCACTTGTCTATATCTGGAGTGTATTTTATGTTATACACAGGTGCCTGAGACGGCCCAGAAGATGTTGGGGTTCCAGGAACAGAAGTTCAGGCAGTTCTGAGTTGCCTCACCTGGGTTCTGGAACCGGAAGGCTCTGGAAGAGCAGCAGACACGCATAACTACTGAGCCATTTCTCTAGCTCCTAATTACAATTTTTATATACTCCCTTACCTCTGGGCAGTCCAACCAGACAGAGATGCTCCAGGCTTCTCACCTACTGGGAAGCAAGGCCAAAGACCGATTTGGTCCTCCATCATCCACATGATTGGAGCAAGCAAAACTCCAGTCCCTGGACAGATGGGTGCAGTAAGGCTGAGTACAGAGTTCAGCCCTTCTTTCCTGACTAGGAGATGCAGGAGGAGCCCCAGCTGTCCTGCACATTGTATGGGGAGGATCTAGAAGTGAGCTCACATTGGTTCAGCAGGATCTAGAAGTGAGATAAGCCTCAACTCCCACATGGCAGCAGAAGACTTAAATAATGGAAAGCAGGGTTCACTAGCACTTGCTCTATACCAGCACCTCAATATAGTTGGTGTGGCTTAAGAACTTGAGTCTTAACTGCACCTGGCATCAAGCAGTAGAAAAGATGGGGTCAGGTGGTCTTAACCTACATGTCTTGGCAACATCTTGCCTCTCTGGGCATCAGTTCAATTCCACGAAAGTGACAATAATCTCATCCTTGGTGGCACAGACCTGGTCTAAACTATGACTTGACAAACTTGGGAGATGAGAAAGAGCCATGTTCTTTTGGCCTTCTGCCAGCCACAAACCATTACAGGTCAGTGGTAACATATATGGCTCTCAGCTCTTGTGAAACATTTCAATGGAAAAAATTTAACATTTGAAAATAGAAAACAAAATCCAGAGTTTTTTTGACATCCAAAAGAAACTCAAATGCTGCTCATCAAAACAAGGAAAAAAAATATATATATATATGTGTGTGTGTGTGTGTGTGTGTGTATGTATATAGATGTATATACATGTATATATTCTTAGTATACATACTCTTAGTCAAAAGAAAGCTACAATAATGTGTACTAGCAAGTCAACCTTAAAGAGTAGCTGTGGGAAGTCACTACAGTAAATTAGAACACTACAGGATGGCTACAGCTGACTTTCAACAGCACCCAGGGGGTAGTCAAGATGTACATGTAGAAAATGCACAGATAATTACAGCTTAGTAAGGAAGTAAAGTAGGTCAAATGGAATTAATACTTCTATGCTTCATTTGAAAGAATTAATTGAACATTTCTACCAGTTGACTACCATAAATTAAACGTTGAGTCTGAAATATCTAGACCAGCCACTACAAAACTAGGACCTGTAGACTTAAATGCTGTATAAATGATGACTGAACCCAATAAGATCCATGTATCCTCAAAGAAGGCAATAGAAGAGCAATCAAGAAACATGAGACAAAAGGAAGAGAAAACATCAAAATGGCCCTAGTGTGTTATATGCACATGCGTCCAAGTTTCTCAGTACCAGTGGGTATACATTTAAAACAACCAGAAGGTCATTATACCATCACAGACTCCAAGAATGTATTCGAAGAACCTTCATTTACAACTATGTGTTTATTTGATAGACTCATGTCATCACATTCAAAATATGGAGGAATTTTTACACCTTAATTATTAAAAGAAAACAACAAAAATAGTCAAATATTTGACAGTTAATAAAAAGCAAACCACAAGACAAAAACTTAAAGAACTGTGTTCAGCTTGGTTTCTCATCAGAGAAGAGAAAATTAAAATCCCATGGAGAGAAGAGCTGAGATCAAAGAGGCTGGGAGTGCTCTAGGAGCCGTGAGATTAGCACTTGGATCTTAGTTTCCAATAATGTAAAATAAAAGGAACAGGGGTTTCTTAGGTACATGGCTATTCTGAGATTAAAGCAGGAAACACACAAACTTAATATAGAGTACTGAAAATGCCATAAACTAAGGAATGTCTCTAAATACCACCCCCTCTACACACACACACACACACACACACACACACACACACACACACCAGGGGGAGTGGAGAGAGAGAGAGAGAGAGAGAGAGAGAGAGAGAGAGAGAGAGAGAGAGAGAGAGAGAAATTGTAGCCTGCCAAAGGCACACAGGTCACAACTTGATGAGCCTCTACTGGCCCAACCTACAACAATTTGAGTAACAAAATGAAGTCGAATTGGATCAGAACTGAAAAAAATGAAATATACACCTATAAATCCATACTGATGTAAGTAAATAATTGCATAAATATATCGGGGATAAGAGATAATTTCCCATGTAGAAAGTTATGTGGACTCTCCTTTCTCAAGGAATTCAAATCTAGCTCTCCATTCTTTAGGCATCATTAGACTTCCTCCACAGAATACCAGACAGAAAGGTCAGTAAGTAGTGACAAAAGAAACACTATTTCAGTAAAATCTGCCAAACTATTTCAACCTAGTGATCACAGTGAGCATCAGCAGTTCCGAGTCATGCTGATAATGTGTGCCCTTGACAATAACATGAAGACAAATGGCTTTACATTTCTGTAGACCTCATCCTCCAAACCCATGATCTCAGTCTAATCATGAAGACAACGGAAGATGAGTTCTGAAGCCCTGGTTTCTCTCCTTCCTATGAACTGGGCAATCAGCAAGAGGACCCCAGGGCAACAACTGTCCTGCTGGAGCCTACCAATTATGTATTGTGTCAGAAATTGCACGTCAGCGAAATAATCAGTGATGAGAACATCCCGGGGAAATAATGGCACTAGTCTTTGAGAATTTCAGAACCTAAGCTGACAAGAATCAAAAGTGCATCATGTGTTCAGTTATTTGAGAATGTTCCCTGTGCCCTGAGCAGAATTACCCATTAGCCACCTATATAAAACACTTGTAAATCAGCTGCCTGCCAAGACGGACCTTGGACAAGAGTCCTCTACTTTCTTGCTGAGTTGGTTATTCTAATGCCATATTCCTTGCCTCTCCACTTTATTGACCTATTTTTCTGTTGTGCAGAATGACTTGAGTCTGATAACTCACCCAATATAAGAACATTTGATGAAAGAGATAAATGTGAGAGCTCTAATCAAAACAGACAAGTTCATCCAAAGCTAGGCATGTCTGAGAACTTGCTACAGCTAAGAGGAGACAAAGGAGATGTCACAACCTGATGTAAACATCAGATCCCAGAGAATCAAAAATATTAGATGACAGTTAAGGGAACTTCAGTAAAGAGGTCTGTGCTTTACGGAGTCAAGTATGAGTATTTGTTTCTTTGCTGTAAGAAATGGACCACGATTTTTACAAGAATTGGGGTGTTGAGTTTGTGAAACTTATTCTTTGTCGTTTCTTTTAGAAGTTTACATTTTATTTTTAAAGACCAGAATGACATGATGATCCAATCGGAAAAAACTCAAACTCAAATACAATTGATTCGAGTGGAAATTAGTTTAGTGATTTAAAAAGCCATTCATCTGGATTCACAAGTGTCAGCTTGTGTCATGTATCAGAGCGCCATCTCTAGGTACAGTCCCCAAAGATGGACTGAATATGGCCACCAAAGCCTTTCACCACAGCATCCATATCAGCTTTATTCTAGATAATAGAAACTGAAAAACTGATTGTTAGGATGGTAGACAACAAGTAGACATGGTCTGCTAGAATCTCAAGGGAATAAACCAAGTAAAGGTAGATAAGAGCTATCTATCAGAAGAGGCCTGTGATGCTGAAACTCTCCAGCGTCAATGGCCAAGAAAGACAGGGAACTTTCCAAAGCAGTCAATCTGAGGGTTGGCACAGTCAAGAAGATCCATTCTCACAGTGAAAAGGAGAGCAACAGAAAAGGAGATGGACAGGGCAAAGCCACTAAAAAACAAAAACTCTAAAGGGAGGTAAAAAGACAGCTCAGGGTTTAATAACACTCACTGCTTTTATGTAAGATAGAAGCAGCCATGAGATGCGATTTTACCAAACACCCTTGCTGAATGGATACCTTGACCACTCTGAATACTCCCTTTGCAGTCACTATATATATATATATATATATATATATATATATATATATATATATATNTNTGTGTGTGTGTGTGTGTGTGTGTGTGTGTGTGTGTGTGTGTGTGTGTATCAGCCTATCAGCCTGTTTGGTCCTACTCTGTTCTTATTCTCACTTTTTTCTTTCTCTCATTTTCATTTTGTTAGGGGAGAGAGAGAGAGAGACAGATAGACAGACAGACAGAAAGAAAAGGTAGATGAGAATAAAGAGAAAAATAAAGCTAACAATATGTCATAAGAAAAATAATAAAGAAAAACCAGTTATGTGAATATGTTTTTGTCTTTTGTTGTTCTTTAATTTAACCTTATTTGTAATTCATTTTATATACTCCATATCCCATTCTCTGCCTCTTCCCATTCACCCCCCAACTGTTCCACATCCCACACCACCTCCCGACCCCTCCCCGTCACCATGTGGATGCTCCCCCCCCCACCCCATCTGACCTCTAAACTCCCTGGGGCCTCCAGTCTCTTAAGGGTTACTACTCTCACCAGTAGGTGGGCATCATCTCTGAATGAACACAGACCCGAAGTCCTCTACTGTATGTATGTTGGGGACCTCATATCAGCTGGTGTATGCTGTCTGTTCGGTGGTCCAGTTTTTGAAAGATATCAGGAGTTCAGATTAATTAAGACTGCTGGTCCTCCTACAGGATTGCCCTTCTCCTCAGCATCTTTCAGCCTTCCCTAATACAACAACAGGGGTCAGCTGCTTCTGTCCATTGGTTCAGTACAAATAACTGCATCTGACTCTTTCAGCTGCTTATTGGGTCTTTCTGAGGGCAGTCATGATAGATCCCTTTTTGTGAGTGTTCCACAGCCTCAGTAATAGTGTCAGGCCTTGGGACCTCCCTTTCAGCTGGATCCCACTTTGGGCCTGTCACTGGACCTTCTTTTCCTCAGGCTCCTCTCCATTTCCATCCCTGTAATTCTTTCAGACAGAAACAATTATTGGTCAGAGGTGTGACTGTGGCATGGGCACCCAATTCCTCACTTGATATCCTGTCTTCCTGCTGGAGGTGGGCTCTATAAGTCCCCTCCCCCTATTTTTGATGTTTTTGTCTTAATCCCAGGTATGGGTTAAGAAGCTTCTTCATAGCAGGTGATTATGATTTGCCTCATACACTAGTGTGATTTTTGCCATTTGCAGATAGTTTCATTCTGGCGACTCTGGAGAGGTTATAAATGTGGAGTCTATTCTTTGCCTTGCTACTCCTGATTGTTGATGTAGTTTGTCAAGTAGCAGTGACCAAAAAGACTGGAAGAAGTTGGAGATAGGCTAATAATAAAGATCAGACTTGTCCTAAGGAACTCAATGCCCTTAATCATCAGGAAGTAGTCAAAACAGATCTATTTCCCCTTTCTCCCTCTAACCTTTATTCTCTCATACTTAGTGTTGAGGGGTCAGAAGGGATTAGGGTGGAATAAGGAGTGGAAGGAATAAAATAGCCAAGAAAAGAATAGGACAATTGATTTTTGATGGTCTTAGCCAACCATAGTGAAAGGGTTATTCAACTCCCAAATGTGTCACAATTCAGAGGCTGAGGACCACTGGTTTAAAGCTATACCCACCCTTCTGCTAGTTTGCTGTCTCTGCTTAGTGCTTGTGATAAAGAAGAGAGTCCTGGGAATCCTGTTCGTGCTACCATGCCTACTTCCTGCTGCCAGGCCTCCAACTGTGATGGACTCTTATCCTTCTGGAAATGTAAGTACAAATGAACTCATTCTTCCATTAAAAAAGAAAGAAAGAAAGAAAGAAAGAAAGAAAGAAAGAAAGAAAGAAAGAAAGAAAGAAAGAAAAGTAAACCACACTAGACCAGTAGTTAAATAAATAGTAGAAAGTCATCAAATACTATAAAAATAACAGAAACTAATCTTTCACTAATAACCAAATATGATTACACTCAAGTCCCCCATTAAACAACATAGGGTAGGATGCTGGAATAAGTAGGAGTCAGGACCAGTGTGATGGGTTGTGGGTAGAGGCATTTATTGCAAAGCCTGATGACATGAGAGCAGACATGATAGAAGGACAGAACTGACTGTTAAAGTTTCGCTCCATCTTCCCCATGTGTGATGTGAACACATTCAAACTCACACATACGCACACTCTAAATAGATAAATATTTTTAAAACTCAGGTTCCATGTATTTGTTGTCTTCAAATTCTGCACTTCACCAGCAAAGCCAGACATAACTTTAGAGTTCATAAGGTCTAATCAAAGATATGGAGACACAAATTAACTTCAACACAATAAGATTAGATAGCTTAATAACCCACTCTCACCAATAGGTGGGTCATCTCAGTAAAACCCAAATTGAAACATCTGAGATAAATGACATTGTCTTAGTTAGGGTTTTGAAACACCATGACCTAAAGAACAAAATTGGAGAGGGACTTTGGCTTAAATTACTTATCACTGAGGGAAGTCAGGGCAGAGTCTCAACCAGCACAGGAAACTAGAGGAAGGATCTGATGCAGAGGCTATCATCCAGAGGTGCTGTTAACTGGCTTGCTCTTTGTGGCTCGTTTAACTTGCTTTCTTATAGAACCCAGGACCATCAATTTAGGGATGCCACTCCAAATAATCGGATGCCCCACCCATCAGTCTCGAATTAAGGAACTACCCTATAGGTCTTCCACAGCTCAATCCTATGAAGGCGTTTTCTCATGCATGTCTCTTCTCTTTGATGACTCTAGCTTATGTAAAGTTAACATAAAATTAGCCAGTACAGACATAATGGATCAAATGGAGCTAGCAAATATTTATAGAATATTCTATCAAAACACTACAGAATATCCATTCCTCTCAGCATCCCCTGGGACTTTCTCTAAAAGCAATTGTGTAAGTAAAAAATCAAGACAACCAATATGAAAAAGTTGGAATTATTTATTGTAGTCTATCTGAACACAATGGAATAAAGATAGAATTTAGTAGTAATTAAAAAAAACGCTACACTGTTTATATAACTTAGAAAGATTGAACAATATAGGTAATGTAGTTTGAGATGGAGGCTTTCTTTGTAAGTCCTGCTGTATTGTTCCTCTTTGATCACAATGGCTGTAACTTAGTCGATTTGTGCTATTTCATAAAATACCCAAAGGCTGGGTCATTTATAAAGGGCATAATTTTATTTTTTATCTTTCTTGAAGCTTGGGTACTTAAAACCAAAAATATTGATGTTTTGGTTTTCTGATGAGAGCTGGTCTCCATATTCAGGCTCAGACCTACTTCAGAGATGAGGACTAATTTTGCATGATAGAAGGCAGAAAAGCAAGAGAGTAAAATGCTACATAAAGTCTCTTATATAAGGCCTTTACCACATACAGGAGAGAAACCACCCCATAGGCTAGTAGTTATTTTTATAGAATTCATTCACTATTTAACTCTATCACACTGGCCATCAGGTGTCAAGCACCCAAATTTTGTAGGGGATATATTCAAATCATGTAAGTTGTTTTTGATTTATCTGGGTATAAAATATGCTTAAATCAAAACTTGCGTTTAGATTCATTATCTGATCTAGGGCCAGTTCACTCTAATAGCTGGATTTTCAGGATGTCCTTCTACATGCTTCTGAAAAAGAAACAAGGATTCTGGGAGCAAAGGTGGGTATAGTAAAATTTTGAATGTTCTTTATAAACCTGTACATTGGGCAGGACACAATCCATTCAGTGGTATGTGGGATATTGCCAGTATGGAGAAGTAGGTAATACCTCAGTGAGGGAGTTTTGGTGTGAGATAGTATACTGTGAGCAATTAGACAGGAGCAATTAGCCAGTTGATTCTATTAGGTTCTTTATCCCATGTACTATATTGATAGCTTTACCCAGAAGAGAAAGGAGGTTGGTAAAGATATTGATGTAGACCATTCTGTTCCTTTGGTCTTCTTTCTAAATTTCAATGTAATTTGAGTGATCTCATGACACACATAATCAGACTTGTGAATAAAGAAGTAAAAAATGTGAAAAAAAAGATTGAACAATAACACTGTTGAATGCATGAAACAGTAAATAAATTAATACACAATTTAAAGTTTTGGAGAATAGAATAACGATGTAGACAATTCACGTCAACCCGTACAGAATATAGTGAAAGCAGTTCTAAGAGGAAAGGTTACAGTTACTGTGTCTACATTTAAACAAATCAGAAGGATCTCAAATAAATAACTTAATGGTGTACCTTCATGACTTGGAAAAATAAGCAAAACTCGAGTTAATAAAAATAAAAACTTCTTTCCCAGCACCCCTTTCAACCATTCCTTTGATCCCATACTCTTTCCTTTGTAAAACCTTCAGACCTGAAGACCCACTCTCCACCAGGGATACACCCCCTTACCCCCAGTGACTATACTAGACTGGAACTCAAAAGGAAACTTTTATTATCCTACCTGTGTCTCCAGACTTTCTCTTAGTCCTGCTACATCCTGCCATCGGGAGTCCTTCCTTCCAGTTCACCTCATCATCTGAGGATTCTAGCACTTGGAGGAGACACAGGGTACTCCTCTCCTTTCAGCCTTCCCCTTTAGCCCATCTCCACTTCTTTGTGATAACCACTGAACCATAGAAGCACTCTCTAACAAGGACCCCAATCATCACCATTCTTGGGAGGATCTAGAGTGGACAACAGCAACTAAAGAACAATAGCAGAACATATACTCAACAAAGGCCATTATCTAAACCAAGAAACACTTCAAACCTTATAGCGCCAGATACTGAGAGCCCAGCACAAAAACACAAACATGAACAGCAAAAAGAACATGTCTCCTTCAGAAGCCAGCAACCTTCTGTAATAGGCCTTGAGAAAGGCAATTTAGCTGGAGCACATAACAGGGACTTCAAAGTAGCAATTATAAGTATGTTCAAGGGCTTTAGAGATGCTATAAGTAAATCCATTCCTGTAAAGTATAAATATACAAATCAACAATTGAATGAAGTAACCAAAGCATTCAAGACATGAAAGTATAATTTAATGAAGAAATAGAATCACTAAAGAAAATACAAACTGAAATAAAAATGGAAATGAAAATGTGCTTCACCAACACATTAAAAGACATGGATAAGAGAATCTGAGGTGTTGAAGACAAGGTAATGTATATCTCAGTCAATGAAAATGTTAAATCAATAATAATAATAATAATAATAATAATAATAATAATTTTAAAAATCAGGCACAAAACAACCAGGGAATTGGGAATACTGTAAAACTACCAAATCTAAGAATAATTGTTAGAGAGGAAGAAGAAACCTGGGGCAAGGCAAAGAATTTTTTTTTTTTTTGGTTTTTCAAGGCAAAGAAAATTTTTAATAAAATTATAGAAGAAAATTTCCCCAGTGTAAACCAGAAGATACATATTAAGGTACAAGAAGCCCGAAGAACACCAAATAGCCAGAACCAACAAAGAAATCCCCCATGACATAGTCAGAATACTAAATGGCAGATCAACTATATATATATATATATATATATATATATTAAATTATACATTTAATATATTCAAAGCTGGTAGGGAAAAGACCAAGTAACATATAAAGGCCGGCCCATTATAATAGCACCTCACTTCTCAATGGAGACTCAGAAAGCCAGAGAGGCCTGGACATGAGTTGTACAAATTTTGAAAGACCACAGATTCTAGTTTAGACTATTATACCAAGTAAAATTATCAGTTTCAATTGATAGAGCAAGAAAAGCATCCCATGGGGGGGAAAAACACATTTAATTTCTGTCTGTCTATCTATCTATCTATCTATCTATCTATCTATCTATCTATCTATCTATCTACCTACCTATCTATCTATCTATAAGACACTAGAAGAAAACCTTCAGTCTTTTTTTATTATCAAATTATTTTATTTATTTACATTCCAAATATCTCCCCCTTCATGGTCTTCCCTCCCAGAGTTCATCACTCCATCCCCCCTCTTCTTGCCTCTGAGAGGGTGCTTCCTCACCCACCCAGCATCCCCCTTCCCTCGTGCATTAAGTATCTATAGGTTTCGGAGCATCCTCTTTCATGGAGGGCAGACAAGGCAGTCCTCTGTTACCCATGTGCCAGGGGCCACGGACCATCCCATGCGTACTCTTTAGTTGGAGGCTTAGTCTCTGAGAGCTCTGAGAAGTTCCAGTTGGTTGATACTATTGTTCTTCCTATGGAGTTGCCATCCCCTTCACCCTTTCAATCCTTCCCCTAGCTCTTCCATTATAGTCTTCAACAACAGTCTAATGGTTGGCTTCAAGTAACTCCTGGTAGAGTTTCTCAGAGGACAGCCATGCTAGGCTCCTGTCTGCAAGAACGACATAGCATCAGTAATAGTGTCAGAGTTTGGTGCCTGCCCATGGGATGGATACCAAGTTGGGTCAGTCACTAGAAAGCATTTCTTTCAGTCTCTGCTCCATTTCAGTACCTGCACTTTTTTAGACAGGAACAATTATGGGTCAAAAAATTTGAAAGTAGGTGGGTGGCCCCATCCCTCCCCTGTGAGCACTGTCTATCTACTGGAGGTGTTCTCTTCAGATTCCATCTCCCCACTGTTGGACATTTTGAAAATAGTTCTACCTAAAGACCCATCTATATCACTCCTGGGCAAAATGTTCAACCATACTACAAGGACATGTGCTCCACTATGTTCATAGCAGCCTTATTTGTAATAGCCAAAAGCTGGAAACAACTAAGATGTCCCTCAACTCAAGAATGAATACGGAAAATGTGTTTCATTTACATAGTGGAATACTATTCAGCTATTAAAAATGAGAACATCATGAATTTTGCAGGCAAATGGACATAATTAGAAAATGCCATCCTAAGCACGGTAACCCAGACACTAAGGAATATGCATGGTATGTATTCACCGATAAGTGGATATTAGCCAAAAGGTACAGAATACCCATGATACAACCCACATACCACATAAAGTTTAACAAGAAAAAAGGCTCAAGGGAGTTTGCTTAAATCCCACTTACAAGGAGGAACAAAATAATCACAGGAGGCAATGGGAGGGAGGGACATCAGTGAGAGAGGGAAGGGGAAGGGGAAAAGGCAGGGACAGGATCAGGTATGGGAGGAGACAGGAGAGAAGCCCAGAGGGCCAGGTGAATGAGTGGAAACATGTAGCTGTTGATCTTGGGGGGCAGGCAAAACCTCTAAAAACAAATTACCCAGAGACCTGGAATGTGAGAGGCTCCAAGGACTCAAAGGGGATGAGCTTAGCTGAAACTTCAATCTTAAGAGGTGAACCACACCCAAGAATGCTCAAGGAACAAATATAAAAGTAGTAAAGAGTTCTAAGTGAGTTGGAACGACACTAACAATAATATCACAGGAATCAACAAAACATTGCTTATTGATAACTTTTTTTAATTTATTATTATTTTCTTTATTTACATTTTAAATGCTATGCCAAAGTTCCCTATACCCCACCCCCACCCCTGCTCCCCTACCCACCCACTCCCACTACTTGGCCCTGTCCTTCCCCTGTGCTGGATCATATAAAGTTTACAAGACCAAGGGGCCTCTCTTCCCAATGATGGCCGATTAGGCCATCTTCTGCTACATATGCGGCTAGAGACACGAGCTCAGGGGGTACTGGTTAGTTCATATTGTTGTTGTACCTACAGGGTTGCAGCCCCCTAAAACTCCTTGGGTACTTTCTCTAGCTCCTCCACTGGGGACCCTGTGTT
>NC_034592.1:37215712-37227433 GCF_900095145.1 Mus pahari | reverse complement strand
GGTATAGGGGACCTTGGGGATAGCATTTGAAATGTAAATGCAGTAAATGCCTAATAAAAAATTGAAAAAAAATGTCAATAAAGAAATAAAGAAGTAAATTAAAAATATTTAGGAATTGAATGAAAGTGAAAACACGGCATATCCAAATCTATACAACATGTCCAAGAGGCAAGTTTATAGCACTAAGTGCCTACATCAAAACAACTAGATGTCCAGATTAGTAAATCAACAAACCTGAAATCTCTGAAAAAGTAAGAAAAAAATATAAAAAAAAAAAGAGTAGATAAAAATAAAACTCACAGCTGAAATCAATTGGATAGAAACAACAATAACAACAACAAAGTCCAAAGAATCAATGAAATGAAGAGTTGGTTCTCTGAGATAGAATCGAGACTGACCTAAACCCTGAGCCAAGTTAATCAAAAGACACAAAGACAAGGTCAAAACTACTAAAGTTAAAAATGAAAAGGGTAACATTACAGTAAATATAGACACTGAGGATATTCAAAGAATTCTCAGTACATATTTTAAAAATCTGTATTCCTTTAAACTGGAAAACCTAAAAGAAATATAAAATATTTATATATATAATTCCCCTGAGAAATCTCAGACACTGGATCATCAACCAGGCAGCATACACCAGCTGATATGTGGCCCCCAACACACATACAGCAGAGGACAGCAGGGTCTGGGTTTAGTCAGAGAAAATGCACCTAACCCTCAAGAGACCCCAGGGAGTTTATAAGTCTGGTGGGGTGGGGGTTGGGGGCTGGGGACATCCTTGTGGAGACAGGGCAGGCAGGAGGTATGGGATGTGGAACAGTCAGAGGGTAGACCAGTAAGGGAATAAAATCTGGAGTTTAAAACAAATACATAATTAATTAAAAAACAAAAACAAAAAAAGACTAGCATATAAGAGCTGAGTAACCAAAAAAAATTTTTTTCATTACTGCTTGAGATGGTTAGCTTTAATTTTTCAAATTAACACAATCTAGAGTTATTTTGGAGAAAGGCTTCTAGGAGTATTCGTGAAGGCTTAACTTAACCACTCACTGTGGGCAACACCATTCATAGGGCTTTGGGACCTGAACTGAAAAAAAGACAAAAGCAGTGACCACTGGCATGTGTGCCACCACTGCTGTCTGTTCCTGACTGGGGATGCAATGCATGAGACTGACTTCCTTGGAACCCTGACACTTCCCTGCCCTGAAGAGAACTCTGAGCTAAATAAACCTTCTTCCTTTCAGTTGCTTCGGTCAGAGCATTACAACAGCTTGAGTGCACACACGTGTGTGCAAGAGCACATACACAAATAAATGGAAAGATGGATTTAAAGACAGCCTCTGCAGAACGTCAAAGGAAGAGGGGGAGATAGTACATCTTCTGAGACATGTACCTAATTTATCTGAATTGCCTGTAACATCTCTTTCTAAATTTCAGAGCACTGAAAAGAAGCATAAGATACATGTAAGCATTTCTACCTACTTATCTTTATGTAAAAAAATATAACTTGACCTACTCAGTAAATGTATTAACATTTTCCTAAAATGTTTACCTTACATATATGCATAAAAGGAATTTCTTTTAAAACATCATGCATGTGGAATGCAAATCCCAGAGGACCCACAGTGGATATGACTTGATAGCTTTCTCCCTGAGGGCTAGCATTCATGATACCAGAAGATTCTACACAAGATCCAAGGGAATTCTATAGAATTTTCTATCCAAGAACAAACCCACAGCCCTACCCTTTTGTGACACCTATAAACCAGAATTACAACCACATGGTACATTAACCACAAGGGTACAGCAGTGGCACTCGTGTCTTTGCTGCAGCCAACATTTCTCTAATTGAACTAATGTCCTCTCGATAGAGGGAAATCATGCTTTGTACTAGAAATACCCAGGGATAAAAAAGTCATGAGTTTTAGAGATGAATATACCACCTCCAATTTACTAAATTAGTATAATCCCTAACTTCATCCTAAATGTTTATTTTTATACACACAGGTAACATAGCCCACCACTCACTAAAAACGTCTCTCTGATACTGGTAGAAATAATTATAGAAAACCACAACTGGTCAAAAGTAGAGACTATGTAATTGTGAGATACCCAGACACAGTTATTATGTCTACAATGCAGCTCCTGCACTCAAGACTTGGGGAACATTGAAAGATGGCAGGAGTTAGGGGACGAAGAAATCTGCTATGATGATGTGTTTCTTAGAAATGACAAGGGAGCTGTACTCAAAACGCCTTAGCAGTTTGGTTACCTAGACAATACCTGAAGAAGTACAGCAGCACCTCCAGATATGCTAGCATAGAAAAGAGAAATCTCACGGGGTTCCACTCATAGACAAAGAACTGCAGGCAACCAAGGAATACTGAGCGTGGGAGAAACAGTCTTCCCAGGGAAGAGCTCCCTATTTGGTTATCCAGTGTCAAGTGGTCAGCCCTGAAATCAAATATATACAAGTAACACTCAATAGATTCAGCAGGTTGTATTAAGTATATACATGTAATATATACATATTTATATATGTATATATTAAACATATGTACATATTTATATATAATTGTACACTATATATTGTATATGGTATGTAGAATGCATTGTGTAGTATATATTGTATTACATAAATTATTATAGACAATGTCATTAAAGACAATGCCATGAGTTTGAGAAGGAGCAAGTATATAGGTACAGGAGAGGTATTAAGAGCGAGAGAAAAAGGAAGTGAAAAAATTATGTAATTTTTAAATTCACAAACATTTTAAAAGGAATTTCTTTTAAATACACACTCCTCTACAGACTACACACCAGAAGACATACAACTTGTGCCTCTGACTTTATCTCTCACAGACATCAACTTCACAAATAATACATATGCCAGGCAAATGGAACTTGGGAAAGTTAAAATAGCACAGACATTTCTTCATACAATAAAAATAACACACACTCAGTAAGCAAGCAGATCATATTTGTGAGCAGTATAACTTCCCATTATAATATTTTTATTTACACCAAATTACTCCCTCAATGTACAGAAGCTCAGACTGTATCATCAGCAGTGTCTCCACAGATGGAGACTGTAAAAGTTTGCACATATCTACTCCCTCCTCAAACTCACTACCCACAATTATGCCTCATGATCTGCTCCATGGATACAGAGAGGCTCTTTCCTGTGCTCAGATTAAAGCATGACCAACTAAGGAGTTTGAACTCTGTGTGCATCTGATTACAAACTGTGTGTATAATTCCATAGTTTATAAATATAATGATCATGTAATAGACCTGCTGAGTGTAAGTGGGAAGCTTAATGCACAGAGTCTTCAAATCTTCATGTTAATTACTTTTGCTCCCAAACTGTGTGTGGAGGGGGGACTAGATAGAGGTTAGAATCTGGCCTCAGCAACTTGAACGTCAACAGTCACTTAACCCCTTACAGTGTCAGTTTGCTTATCTATAAAATGAGGATTAAATCTTTACTTCACAGAGTTGCCTTTGTGGCTTAATGAGACATAAAGAACTTGTGAAACTACTTACTCAGTGCTAAGCACATAATAAGCCCACAATAAGTGCTAATTAATTTCAAATTTGATCCAGAGAGGAAATGCATGTGAAGAATAAGATTATGCTTTAAAGGTTGAGGTAGACTGTCCCCCACCCCACCCCTATGCAGCCGCACTGGCGCTGGCAGAGTTTGTCTGGGAAGTAGGGTAAGAGTAGGATTTTAGGCTGCCTCTAAGTTCTTAAGATACACTCCTTTTAGTGTGATCCAGTCAAGTGTCCCCTGGCAAAAGTAATCTATTGCCAGCTAACGTGAAAACAGGGAGTTGGTTTTTCCTCATTACCAATTTATACCCATTTCCTGTAATGGGCTAAAACAGTTAAAAACTGTGACAGACAAGTAGCCGGAGAAAATACTGGATATTGAAACGTAGTAGACAGCAGCTCAACCCTGGAGAGAGAGGAGAAGACCAAAGCATGAACTTGCTCATCTGTCTCACTCAAGGACCACTTGAGCCTGGGTTGCACCATTTGCAAACATATACACAGCAGCTCCAGGGGCATCGAGGCCTGTTCCAGGTGAGCTGGCAGCCAAGTCTGAGAGGGTGAACTTGTTAAGGCAGGAGTGTTAGTGACGGTACTGGCAGCTGTACTGTGCCTACTGCTGTCCCAGAAGTGGCACAGTCTCTGCCAGACATCATCAGTTGGCAAGTCAGAATTGCATAGTCTGTACAACTTTGATTTAAAATGTTGATAAATGGGCCTGCATCTGCCTTGACAAGGGAGGAAAACGTAAAGGGAATCAATTTTCTTAGCCAACAAATGAGGCCTTTTCCAGAAGAGCAGGGAATAGTATAAATAGAATCCATAGAGAGGTGCAATGAACACCTGGTGTCTTTGTCCCCTCAGATCCTCCATGACATCACTTTCTATATCATCACTTCTCTGATACAGGAGGTCAGAATAGGTGAGCTTTACTTGGCATCAGTAGACACCAGGATTGCCACTGAGGAAGCATTTCCTACCCACTATGGGAATTGATAGGACTCTTGCTGATAATGAAATAGGCAGAGTGCTGCCCATCTGGGCTTCTTGGGTAATATGAGCAATCAGTGTATGTGGGGTGGTGCCACTGTTACAGAATATCTAAGTTGAACTATGATCTGATTCCTTTCTAGCTAAGACATGGACCCATATAATAGTGGAAATGAGTCATCTGTCTTAGCTAGGAGTTTGGGATTTTCCCAAAGTAGCAGGAGAATACTTAGGAGAATCTGATGAAGAGAAGAGGAATGGAAATAACTGTTCTTCATATAGAAAATGTACATCAAGGTCAATTCCATGAAGACGTTTCCATACTGTCAAAGAATAATTACCATTGGTTAATGAGTAGACGATTCCAAGTTGACATAGCCAAAGACACATGTTAGATTCACTCCATTCGTGGAAAATGGAAAAATATGCAATGAAGTCAAAACATTTGCTATCTACATTCAGCCAAGATGAAAAACAGAAACCAAGCTTAAGTGCCAGCTGTAAGCAACTAAAAGTACATAAAAGAAACAGGAAAATACTGGATCTTAACGTATAAACACCCTCCAAGGAGGAGAAGCATGCAAGGAGAGCCCTTGATCTCCTTAACTTACCATGTGGTGTTTCCGGGCTCCAGTGGAAGGATGGAGTCCCAAATAGTCATGGGGAGCTGATACAATAGAGATGAACATGAGGAGAGACAAAAACACTGTAAACTACAGTCCAAGATCCTGGAGATAATCCTGCACACAGAGAGATTTCCAGGTATCTGGAAAGGTTCTCCCCTTTGGATAAAAAGCTAAGTATTAATCAAGTATAAACAAGGAGTTATCCACAGTCATGGAAATAACCATTCAAAAGCAATGGGGAAAAAGAAAATGCTTTGATGCTCACACAGGGACAAGAATAGTCTTCATACTCATTTATAGTCATTTATACACAAATTTGTATTCTCACTTCTCAGAGTAGAAAAAATGTGTATGTGTGTGTGTGTGATAGAGAGAGGGGGGTGTGTGTACATATATGTTCGTGCATCCACATACACATGGAGACCGGATGAAGACTGGGTGTTCTGCTCTATCACTTTCTGTGTTTGCCCCTTGAGACAGTGTCTTTCACTGGTACATAAGTTTGGTTGCTGGTCAGCAAGTCTCAACAATCCTCTTATCTATGCCCCACAACAGTACTGTGGTTACAGGTCAAAGAAGCCATGGGCAGCTTTGTGTATGGGTCTGGGATTCTAACCTAAGTCACCATGCTTGAAAAACAAGTGCTCTTACCTACTGAGTTCTCTCTCCAGCCTGGAAGGTGAGACAGATAGGCAAAATTAGATTAAACGCTAATTTGGTATTGCCTAACAAAGCTACAAAGCAGACTTTGAAAGGAGCAATTGTTTCCCAGGAACACATTCACATTCCAGAACAGAGGTTAAGATTCATAGATATTACGGAATAAAAGAAAACCATATAATGTCAGACATACAATAAACATTCCAGGCCACGCAAAAACAATCATGAGATAACAACAGAATGAGGAACACAACCCACCCATAAAAACTGACCAAGAAATGGCACAGCTGATAAAGCTGGACAAGGATATCAAAGCATTTGTCATAAATATATTCTGTGTGCTGAAGGGGTTAGTAGCCTTAGCTGCCATCGTGACTGAGGGGTTAGTTCTCCTTGCTTCTCACCTTCCACCTCCCTCTTTAAATATTATTGGAAGGGATCCAGCTGTAACAATGAGAGACCTCAGGCTTTCCCAACATCAGGCTGAATTCCTCCCTCCTCCCTCTGCTTCCTATGTAAAACAGGAAGCAACTCCTACGTAAAATCTATAAGTAAAATAAATCCTAGAGAGTGCATTTTAAAAAAAAAAAAGCCAACAAACCAACATTCTGGCATAAAGAGAGCAGAGCTATGGGCCGGCTGAGCACGTCTTGCCCCTGTGACCCACTTATTGAGTGTGTCAGTCCAGCACCTTCTTCCCGCTGCTTCCTGTGAGAAGCTTGAGTTCTCAGTGTCTTGCGTGCTCTGGCAGCTTTGCACCAGCTTGAACTCTTTAGGAAGACACTCTCCTCCCTCAGATCAAAGTCCCCACAGTTAAGATTACATCGGAATTTACAACAGAACATTCTTTCTCTCATGTGGTTGAGGAAAAGAAAGAGTGTCACCATCCCCTTTTTTTAAAAGACGATTTAATCCTTCAAGACTTCATGCCTTTTAGTGGACGTTTTATAGAAAATTTTGAAGCGCTTCAATGAGTTCCATTAAAATGAAACATAAATAGGAAGGAATTCCTTCCTCTGAAAGTGGTTCCATAATGTTCATTTGACTCTCACATCAATTAGGCTCCGAGTCACTGTTTCAAGACATAGTTCGGTGGGGTATCTTCTGTGGCCTTCATGTGTTGTTCTAACAATGGACTGATGGGCAAGTCTCTCACATTCAGAATCTTTCTCATCAAGTGGAGCTGAAGGCCTGGACGCTACTAACCTACTTGTCTTTGGTTCTCGACGCTTCCATTATTGAAAGTCTGATCTGGGTAGTTTCCAACAATACACCGTTATTTGGTTTTAGCTAAGTATAAAGGTGTTTTAGAATGATCACCATAGTGGAGCTTAAGTGAAAGAATTTAATTGATTTCGAAAACACACACACATACCCCACAAATATACACCAATGAAGGGAAAGCCCCTGTTTCAGAAAGAGTTGAAATTTCACCATAATCTAGAGAGCAAAAGAAAAACTCATGTCTCATTTGGACGATAGACTGAGATCACAAGTTCGGAGGTCAGGGTAAAAGCTGGGGGTGGGGGCTTTGAAATGTATGCCTCCATTCTGCAGCAGCTGCTTCTTGGCTCCTCTCCCGGTAGCTTCAGCGCTAAGACTAATGGCTAAGAAAACACCAGGAGGTTAGTTAAGTAAGAACTTGTAAAAGGACTACATCCAAATTCAGACCAAAAGAAGGGAAGAAATCTTCCCATGGAAGGCATTAAATCAGTTCTTCAAAGAAATTCTGTATATACTTTGCATTTCTATCCACTTTTGGTCATTACTAGCCAGCTCATAGGCAGAAAAAGAGAAGTGTAGAAAGTGCTAAAAACAGCCACCTGAAATATTTCAACACCCCAGTGTCCTGGGTAACTGGGAACAACAGTGACCAAACAGATGACGAAGGGTCATATTCCAGAGACTGAAAGCATAATGCATCATAGAAACAGAAACAAGGCTTTTATAGCCACAGCAGGGGGTGGTTATGAGAGCATGCTCATCTCTTCTCGGGTTTTGTCAGTACAGAGATATGCCCCACACAGGATGTGGATATAAATGCTTCCAGCAGCTTGTTCGCAGTAGCCTCAACCAACGTTCCCGGTCTTCAACAGGTGGATGGCTAAACAAATTGGGGTAAAAATAGAATATTAAAGGAGAAAAGAGAACAAGACAAGAAGTCAAAATTCCTGTGTCTGCAGTGGCCTTGCAAATGGTAAAATTGGCATGGTTTGTAAAACCATCCAGACACTAACAGTACAAGTGACATGCTATTTACATGAAAGTCTATGAAGGAAAATAAAACCTGTACCGAGAAGGAAAAAAAAAAACCCATAGGGTGAGCAGCTGGGGACAGGATGCAGCTGTCCACTGCAATGGGAGCAAGCACATTTGGGGATGATGGAGATGTGCTTCCCAATGATTGGTGCTGGTTTCAGAAACTGCACATAGCTGTCAAGCCCACGTAACCACATTTCAGATGGGTATTCCACTTTATTGTATGAGGTTCTGCCTCAATAAAATAGAGTTTTAAAAAGTGGAATGTATTTACCTAACTAGGAGAGAAGGCTAATATTTAAATGTTTCTGTGGTAGTCCATTCAAAAATCATTTGGAATGGATTAAAAATATGGAAAATATTTGGCTATACATCGTCACTTATATTCTTTTGATGTAAAAACATGTTGATTTTCTCCAAACATTGAGGGAACCTCCTCCTTCCAAGGCCTAAGATGGATTAGTGTTAGGGTTTTATGAAACATGATGAAAGAGCTGGGACGTTTGGAGTTGGTGACCGGGCGGATTCCAGTCTTCATTCTTTAACTGAAGACATGATTAAGCAGTAATCACATGTTGCACACTGAGTTAGTTTCTCCATCTTCTGCTTGGGAGGACTCTTCATCACACAGTGGGAAATACTGTGTAGTACTGAGGTCAGCCCAGCATCTCATCACAAAGGGATGGATGAAGACAAAAGGATCCAGAGCAACTCTTTGGACCTTGCATCCACACTCTCCCACAGGCCATCTACTTCTGCTAAGGAGAGCAAGAAGACATCCGAGTAATGGACAAGTTTCTCCTGAGCTCTACAGAGGAAACAAGGGAGCAGGACCTGCAAGTGTTACCTTTTCATGAGGACAGTAGAGCCTGTCCTCCCTCTACTCCTCCCGTGGATAACGCTGGAATTGATATCTGATAGGCATAAGAAAAACAGCCAAAATGTTGCTGTGATCAGAGTTAACTCATAATCAATATTAACTGGATATTCTGCACTCTACTGTATATTTCACATCTCTTGACTTTCTCATGTGCTCAGCAACCACAAGAGGTGGTTAGCACCGGTATACATATATTAGAACTGGATGGTAGAGAGTAAGGGAAATAATTATCCTGAAGTTGTACAGACATCACTTGGTGACAAGATTCAAACGCAGGTCCCTACTTTGGGCATTTCTTTTGATTTGGATAGTTTTGTCTTTTTAAAAAACCAAACAAACAGGGTCACTCTGTTTAACCCAGGATGTACTTGAAATGGCTGTAGTACCTGGGTTTGTCTCAAACTTAAGATTCTCCTGCACCAGCCTGCTAGGTTCTGGGGACAAACCTCTGACTTACTGTTGAAGTTGCTACTACATGTCTGCTGTGTTTTTGAGACAGGGTCTCATGTATCCAAGACTAGCCTCAGAATTGCTACGAAGCTGAGGATGACCTTGAATTTCTGATATACTCCCGTCTCTACTTTCCAAATCCTGAGCTTACAAGTGTGTTCCCAGTCATGCCTTCCTTAATATGTGTTTATTTTTATCATCTATAATCTGTAATAAAAAGAACACAAGTGACTCTATATAGCCAATTATTTTCCCATATTATTAATCCATTCCAAATGATTTTTTGAATGGACTATAAATTTCTATAATATAAACTTAGGACTGACTTGTAAGTCTCACAAGAAAAGTGGTTTCATGACAATAAAAATTCACAGAAACCAATCTTTGGGGACTATTTTTATGTGATATTTGGGATGTACTGAATAAAGATACGTTCTAAGTGAGGCCAATGTTTCTTTCTTTTTTTATAATAATAATGTAATGCTAAAGTGCCTAAATCACTTAGTTTGCTAAAACAATCATTTTATGCTGTAATTTAATTATTACAATACCTATTATAAGGTAATCCATTTGCAATAGAGAAATGGATTTTGAAAAACCAAATAAATGGCTAAGTGAAACAGATCTCAGAATCTATACAAGCTCTGTCCAATTCCCACATGCCAAATGACTAATCTGTGAATATTTACCAGCATCAAGTGACTCCGTTTTCTGCCAACTGTGACTCCATATGGGAACAACTCTAAAAGGATCATAATAAAGGGGGATGGTGATAGGTAACTGCAGCTGAGTCTGTTGTCTAAAACTTTTGTTTTTATTTCCAAGAAAAATCTGTGAAGTAATTATGAATTTGCTTATTTGAGTGAATCCCAGATGACTTGATTATTTAGGAAATACTGCGACTAAGAATCCTGTTATTCCAGAACCTTGGTTACCTGAAAATCCAATCGAATACCTAAAACCATGCAATCCACATCTGAGGGTCTATTGCCAAGGGGACTCTTCTGAAGACAGAGTGAGAGAGCTCTATCTTCCCTCCTTATAGATGTTCCATTATCAGGATATGATAATGAGGTACAACTGCCAATGTCAGGTGGAGGGAATAACTTCATTTGACTTTACAAGTGAAATAAAGAACAACTTTAATCATTGGCTGCCTTATTTCCCTCACCCATGATACATCAAGAAAATTTCTATTACACATGACATATGCCTCCTCTGTCCTGCAGTCACAGGCCTGCGCGCCAGAACAAACCCTCCATCGTAACCAACCCTCTGCTTCTCTATTGTACCATGTACCTGCTTCAAATTAGAAATGGGCGTTTTCTTCTGGTGTGCTAGCCATCAAGTCCACTTGGACAACCAAAGATTCTCTTCCTATTTTCAGCTCCATGACCTTGATGATTTCTACATAGTTCCTTCCTAGAACTCAAATTAACACTGGATATTCATGGTGCAGGGTCTTGAGTTACTGCTTTAGAATTCTGTCTATCACGATTATATAACATGTAGACGTTAGGAAAATATGAAGAAAAAAGTTATACACTACTTTCTTCGCAACTTCTTGTGCATGTATAAAGAGGATTTGAATGCATAAAGGGAAAAACAATATAAGTGAATTTTTTTATCAAAATATTTTCTAGCAGGATAAGACTGAAAGAGTCCAAGGAAGATCTTTCAGTACAAGATAAATTGCTGCAGTCGGAGGCATGAAACTTCAAGAAGTAAAGAATGCTGAATGGGTAAATACATAAGGTAAATCAAAGTTGACCTTGACTTTATAACACAATGACATTTGGGGATTAAAGTACACAAAGAATTAAAATGCACATCAGGAGTAAAATAAAATGAAGAAAGAGAGTGAATGGAGTTGAGTATCTTAATAATCCTACTGTTGGGAAGTTTTAAAGTACTACATTACAGGTGACTAGGAAAAGCCAAGGACAGGAATTATAATTTTGAGTATAATTATTAACTAGATAATGAAAGTGCATGTGATTAACAGTCAATAAAGTGAAAAACATAGAAAACAACAAAAGAAAACATGATAAGAGAGAATAAGCCTAGAATGATTTTCAAGGTGTGGCAAGAACAAAGCTGAACTACATCAGTTTAGCACGAGTATGTCAAGTATTCTCATTAAAAGACAAAGACTGTAAGGATGGATCAGACAAATTATATGCTGGTTAGAAAGTTGAATGACAGCCTGGCATGGCGGTGCATGCCTTTAATCCCAGCACTTGGGTGGCAGAGGCAGGAGAATTTCTGAGTTCGAGGCCAGCCTGGTCTACAAAGTGA
>NC_034592.1:37137682-37215567 GCF_900095145.1 Mus pahari | reverse complement strand
AGAAAGAAAGAAAGAAAGAAAGAAAGAAAGAAAGAAAGAAAGAAAGAAAGATCCACAAGGAAGGAAGGAAGGAAGGAAGGAAGGAAGGAAGGAAGGAAGGAAGGAAGGAAGGAAGAAAGAAAGAAAGAAAGAAAGAAAGAAAGAAAGAAAGAAAGAAAGAAAGTAAGTAAGTAAGTCATAGACAGACAGACAATATGTGTATGTTAAAATGATTAAAAGACCATAAGATGGAGAACAGTATTCAGGGGCTGGAGACACCACTCAGCAGTTGAGAACACTTGACGTCTTCTGTAGGACCAGAGTTCTGTTCCCAGCACCCTCATCAGGGGGCTCACAACTGTCTATAACCCCAGTTCCCAGCACCCTCATCAGGAGGCTCACAACTGTCTATAACCACAGTTCCAAGGGCTCTGAAGCTCTCATCTGTCCTCTACAGGCACCCACACACACGTGGCATACACTCACACCTACATATGCAAATACACATAAAAATTAATCTTTTTTCAAAAAGAGAACGATGATAAAGAAATGTCTGATATGGTGATTACTTACAATAGCAACTTTTCTTAAAACTATGGCCGCTCTTTCATGTTTTTTCCTTTTGCTTGTCATGGTTTGATTTTTTTTTTTTTTTAAAAAAAATGCAGCCTCATTCCATAACCCAAGCTAAGTTGAATGCTGTCTTGGTCTGCCATGTACAGTAAGTAATCATTTTTAATATTTACTGTTCCCTGATTTTCCAGAGGAGTTTATTTCTATTTATTCCATATAGGAAAGGTCGCAGCAGATTTAAAGCAAAAATCCATCCATGTCAATCCTAGTGATTCATTCAGAGGACTGGGGTTACTTACGGGGGCATGGATAGACCTGACTGTATTAATTATTTATTAGCTAATTGACATGTGCATAAAATATGACATGATCAAATTTGATCTGGCATAGGGATGCACACATGTAAAAAATACACATTTTTATATTAAGCATTTACAAAGATTGTCATATTTAACAAACTGGGCATGCAGAAATTTCTGTAAGCTAGAACTGGATGGCTAGAGAAAAGGATTACAAGTTTAAGGCCAACATGTATCTTACATGTTTAAGATACATGAAGAGGGAGTTGGAGGCCAAATTCCACTCTATAAAAGCACTGTCTCAGTTAGAAAGTAATACTGCTCTTTGTATGTGAACACTGCTGTCAGTCCTCAGAAATCCCAAAGGCTTGGCACCCGGCGGAGAAGAACCCTCTTATCACAGGTGAACTCAAGGTGAAATCAATTTCAGAAGGGAACCAGGAAACCAGCCAATATTTGAAAACCAAATATTCTCTTTCGAGAGACCACAGGGGTCAAAGAAAATATTCTAGTAGAAATTAGAAAGTATTTTTTTTTTTTTTTGCGGTGAAAATAACTACATTACAGTCCCACATCAGACTCCCCAGGGTACAGGACAAACTTGAGGTTGTGGAGAAATCTAAGCTTTATAGGTGCTTATCTGGAAAGAGGTTTAGTTTGTAGGAAGTTACAAACCGCAAAATCAGTGTTGTCCTCCCCTTCTCTATTTGCAAGTGTTTCAAATCTTCGGGGTTTTTAAAAGAAGACCTTTCTGAATCCATGGATCTGTCAAAGAGGTGCTGCTGTTGGGTTTGGAACAACAGAGCTTCCTGTAGGCATTCACTTTGACCATCTGATCATTTTGGAGATTCAGTTTGCTGTTCAGTGAACTCACTGTACATCTTTGTCTTAAGAGCCTTCATACGCACATATGTTTGTATCTCACAAAGCTATTTATAAGTACTAATACATGTTTTTAAAAGATCTTATAGCTTTGTTGGTGATTAGAGCAATATAAATGCAAAAACGCATGTATTCTTCAAACCATTTACGATGTTCAAAATAAAGGAGAAATGCAAGAAACTGAAAGGTGAACTGAACCACAAAATTGGAGTGTTTCCCACCTGATTTCAGTTTTAAAGCACCCTAGACTTCATGGAATAAAGATAAGGATGGATATAGAATTTCTGCCCCAGTACATTAATCACATTCCAAGAAACGAGGTAAAAGGCTGAACAGACAAAGGGCATTCTTAAATAAAACAAGCAATTACATTTCCTCAAATTCATAATAACGGTACCGTGGCTATCAATCTGATACAAATCCCTGTGAGCAATATGCTTATTCTCCCTTATTCTCCCTTCACCAATTAGTCCATTCGGCTGTAAGCCAGTGCAGCGGTGCAGTAGCCACAGTGTTCCATGGTGGGCGCAACCACGAGTTTAGTCTCACGAATCCAAGAATTAAAATGCTTGTGAGTGTCTAGTTTAAGGAATAACTCTAGGCAGACAGAGGTCCCTGCTTTAGAAAATCCTTCCTGGTCTACAGTCTGAACAGGAGCGTCAGCCAGCTTCACAAATGGAGAGAAGTGGAGGGGAAGGCTTTCTGGCTCAAGCAAAGGCCCTGTATAGTTCTGGAGGTAATGCATGTAAAGGCCCACCTGAAGAAGGATTCCTGGGGACGATCATTGGGTGGAAGAGTCAGTGAAGAAGGCTAGGTAAAGCAGTAGGAGGGTACAGAACACACAGGCTGTAGAGACCATGTTGAAGGTTTGATTTTCCTCCCACTAAGAAAGGAAACTAGGAAAAGGTTGGGCAAAGAGATGAAGTGGCTAAGCCCAGCATTTCAGAGACCGTACTCCACCTTCCATGAACTATCAGTCTGGACTCTAGTACATGAGCTATGATCCTGTAGCCTCACTGTAGATGAGTTCATGGCAGCTTGGCATGATGTTTGACAGATCCCATACCTCCTAGGCCATTTTTTTCTCAGTGTCATTCCTAAATTGTTTCTAGATTTTCACGCTTGTTCATGGTACACCCTCCTTCATGGATGCCATCTTCTTTCTCCTCATGCCCTAGCTCCCTGCTTCCTCAGAACACTACTGTATCTCAGTAGTTCATGCATATCTCTCTCTCTCTCTCTCTCTCTCTCTCTCTCTCTCTGGTAAAATTATAAGGTACAGATGCAGAGGCAAGAAAATGTGGCTTGCATTTATCTGCGTTCTCTCAAGGACAGCCATAGGCTGAGATTATCTGCAAAACACCTTTGCACTAATTAAGTTATTTTTCAATAGAAACCACCCACAGCTTATGAGTGGTTATTTGAGGGAATCCCACATCTCTAGTTCTACTTTTAAAAGGCATCGTGTTAATTATATTATAAAATGTGTAGTATGCAATATCATTTTTGATTAATATCCAAGTCATTCTAATTTGCTTTCCACGGACTATGAGTTTTCATTAGTGAAGCATGCCTTGTTTGCCTTCCTCATGTACTTGGGCAGGCCAAAAACTGCCCGTGCCCACAAACTCAGCTTGTTGGGGTTCTGTTAATAGACCTTTCAAGGTAGGAGTAAAGCATGCCTTGATTCACAGGTGGCCGTGTTCTCAGTGTGACTAAGTTACTAAACTCCTGGATAGTGGTCTTATGAACCCAACAGATTTCAAAACTAGTTTTTCTGAAGTCTGAGAGTACACATCTATGTTCATCATGCATACATGAAGGTAATTTCATATGGTAGTTCAGTTCATCCCTTTAGGTAGATGAATGGGGTGGAAAGATACATAACTTGTGGTATAAATGCACATGGAGGAAGATATTAGCTGCTTTACTACATCACTGTCCATCATTTTGCTTTGAGACAGGATCTCTCACTGTACCTATAACTGGCCTGGTGTCCAGCAAGTCCCAGTTATCTCCTACCTCCACGCCCCTCACTAGTAGGGCTACATATTTGGTCGAGTATGTCTCCAGCTCCTTGCCTACACTTTGTCCATGCTTTACTATGTCAGAACTCAAAGAACTTCATGTTTGCAGCATTTTGCATATCAGATTTTGAGACAAGAGAAACTCAGTCTGTGATACTAATAATTAATAAAGCAATGGCATACTTTGTAAACTTGAGCTTTTGGGAGGAGCTGATACAGAGGCTAAATTTTATGACATTTAAAATGAGAATTAAACCAGATGTGGTAACATCTGTCTCTCAGGTGTAGAGCTTAGAGCAAGCAGAAGGACTTGAGTTTGAGATTAATTTTGGCCACAAAATGGATTCAAGGCCAACCTTGGCTACAAAATTAGACTTTGCCTTCAAAAATTAAAACCCACCCTATAAGCACAGGCATCCTAGGTACCAGCTAACATATTTTGAATACATCAGGAAAAGCACAGAGTATTTTAAAGTTATTCATTTTGCTCATTTTTACAGCTGCCTTACAAATATCTTGTATAGGTCGATAATAACCAGGTAGCTCACTCAGTATCCCAGAAGCAGCAGTGATGAGATTGGGACTCTAATTGGAGTGTGTCTGATTATGTAAGGCCTTAGTCTCAGGTTTAAGCCTTCCCACTACACAGTGACCCATCTGAGTTCCACCGAATCATTCAGACCAAATGTTGAATGATGGAAGACTCATCCATTGCTGGTAGGAATGCAAGCTGGTACAACCACTCTGGAAATCAGTTTGGCAGTTCCTCAGAAAACTGGACATAGTACTACCTGAGGACCCAGATATACCACTCCTGGGCATATGCCCAGAAGATGCTCCAACATGTAATAAGGACACATGCTCCACTATGTTCATAGCAGCCTTATTTATAATAGCCAGGAGCTAGAAAAAAACCCAGATGTCCTTCAACAGAGGAATGGATACAGAAAATGTGGTATATTTATAGAATGGAGTACTACTCAGCTAATAAAAATGATGAATTCATGAAGTTCTTAGACAAATGGATGGAACTAGAAAATATCATCCTGAGTTAGGTAACCCAATCACTAAAGAACACCCATGTTATGCACTCACTGATAAGTGGATATTAGCCCAGAAGTTTGGAATACCCAAGATACAATTCACAGACCACATGAAGCTGAAGAAGAAGGAAGACCATAGTGTGGATACTTCAGTCCTTCTTAGAAGGGGGAACAAAATGTCAATTGGAGGAAATATAGAGACAGAATTTGGTGCAGAAACTGAAAGAAAGGTCATCCAGTGACTGTTCCAACTGGAGATCCCTCTCATATAGTTACCAAACCCAGACACAATTGTGGATGTCAACAAGTGCTTACTGACAGGAGCCTGACATAGCTCTCTCCTGAGAGATTCCACCAGTGCCTGACAAGTAGAGAAGTGGATGCTCATGCCATTCATTGAACTGAGCACAGGGTGCCTAATGGAGGAACTAGAGAAAGGACACGAGGAGCTGAAGGAGTTTGCAGCCCCATAGGAGGAACAACAATATGAACCAAGCAGTACCACCAGAGCTCCCAAGGACTAAACACAAACCAAAAGGTACACATGGAGGGACCCATGTCTCCAGCCACATATGTAGCAGAGGATGGCCTTGTGGGACATCAATGAGAGGAGAGGCCCTTGATCTTGTGAAGGCTCAATGACCCAGTGTAGGGGAATACCAGGACAGGGAAGTGGGAGTGGGTAGGTTAGTGAGCAAGAGGAGGGGGGACGGGATGGGGGGTTTGGAGTGGAAATGAGGAAAGGGAATAAAATTTGCAATGTAAATAAAGAAAACATCTTTAAAAATAAAAAAATAAAAAGATCCTCCTCCTCCAATTTACCAACCCAAGCACAAAAGCATTCCTGTGTTATATTGTGACTGTCTCAGGAACATGCCCCAGGGAGGAAGAACTCTCCATTTGGGATATGTAATCCCCCCCCCCCAAAAAAAACCCACCAGAGATGCAACAAAACATTGCATTTCAAAGTTCTTCCTGCATGTCAGAGAAAAAGACTTGAATCCTCATCCACTAAGCACATGGCCATCTGTAACTTAATTTACCCCCATGCCTTTGGTTTCCATTGGAATCCAACTTGTACAAGTTTTTCTGATAAGTAGAATTAATTATAAATAGGATTATATATAGAATTTATGGCATAGAGCAAAAGGACAAAACCTTTCTTTGCTCCTGTTATTTGCCCTATACATACAGTGTTAATTACTTTTCTGTTGCTCTCATGAAACATCATGACCAAGTGAACTCTGGAAAAGAGGGTTTTTGTCTTTTGGTTCCCTAGGAAGACATCAGAGCAGGAAGTGGAGAGATCACATACTAACACACAGAGCCAACAGACACTGAATGGGAAGTACTGTGAAGCAATAAACTCTCAAGGCCAATCCTCTATGATGTACTTCTCTCCAGCAAGGGTTCACATCCTAGAAGTTCCATAACCGATACAGTCAGCATCACTAATTGGAAACCAAATAATTAGGTACATGCAATTATGGGGAATATCACTTCATTCAAACCACCACATTCCACTCCCTGGTTCAGATATCATAGTCATAGCCATAGCACAATACAAGTGTATTTAGTTCAACTTTAAAAACCTCCATCGTTTTAAACAGTCTCAACACTGTTGCTAAGTCCTCTATATTCTGAGACTCAAAGCAATCTTTTTACTGTGGCCTCCTAACATTCAAAAAAGAAAATCACATTATTTCCAACATACAATGGCCCAGAAAACACAGAATTACAAAAGCAGAGAATTGGAGAACATCAAGGAAATACTTGAACCAAAACAACTCCAAAATCCAGTAAGGCAAATAACAAATCCTGTAGCGTCACAATCGGTGTATGGGGCTTTAGATTTAATGGATTTAGAGAGCTCTACTTCTTTGGCTTTGCTGCCTGCAACATACATCACTGGCTGGTTCTACACCCTGTATAAAACCCGCCTCAACAGATGTCTTACAGCTCTGGAAATTCCAACATTATGCGGTCTCTACCGTCACCCGTCACCTGTCTTCATTTTCACAGATTAATGCAAGGGTCTCTCACAACACAGGTTGCCTGGCTGCAGTGTTTCTCTGAAACTGCAGAGGAGAATCTATGAGCCTCTCAATCTTTTGTGCTTCATTCCCCCAAAGCTAGTACTGTGTAAAAGATACCACTAAGTTCAGGTGCTAGCTACAAATATATACTCACATTCCCTTGAATTACAGTTACAGTAGCTTTTGTAGGTTGTAGCAATTGCTTTCTAAAACCAAGCAACCTTCTAGGCTTATGAAAGGAGAAGACTTTCATAAATTGGAAGCTTCTCAGGGTGGGATCTTGCCCTAATCGTACCTACAATTGTTCTAGGGAAACACAGATGGCCATCCTTAGTGGTGCTAATTCTCATTAACAATTAAAACATCTCTTTCAACACATGAGTTTTCTGTAAAGTTAAGCTTCTTAGAGTTCTCTTTCTCTCTAAACCATACATTTTGTTTTTTTTCTTTTCCCCATTTACTTTTTTTTTCCCATTGTACATCTGCATAAGCACAATCAGTAATGACCATTTCTCATACTTAACCATATGCTGTCTTAAAATTTTCTGTGCCAAAGAAATTAGTACATTTATGTAGGCCACCGGGCATGGGGTAATAAAAGGAGTGGGAAAAAACCCGCACCCAGTCAGAGTTCCAGTGCTCTGGGAGGGCAGACGCGAAAGAACTGCCACACACTTTCCACGTGGCCCCCACTGGGTGCCTGACTGTGGGAAGTCACCGAACCCAGCCTGCCAGGGGGTGGACAAGGTGCGGCAGTCTGAGGTCTCTGGGCCTCACTGAGGCCAGAGATAACAGTTCTCAGTCTTGGGCATCTCAGACGCAGAACGGGGGTCCCCAGGGCGACTTGGTCATCCCGAGGGCCAAAGGGAAGAGAGGGCAGGGAGAGAAGGGATGCTGGGAGCTCTGCTTATAGCATTCAATCAATTTTCAAAGTCCTCCACATCCCTCCAGAAAACAATATGGTCAGGTTCTCTACAATACAAACCCACTCTTTGTTACCAGTAACTTCTGTATTCGTTACTTTCCATTACTCTGTGATAAAATACCATGCCCAAATCCAAGTATTGGATAAATAATTTGTCGTTGGTTTATAGTTCCAGGGAGAGAGTGCATTAATGATGGGTAGTCATGGCAGCAAGCAGCCAAAGAATATGAGAGATCACTTCTTCAATACAGAGAGAGGCAAGAGACTGTGAGCTAGAAGAAAAGTGAGGTTGCAAAGCATACCCCTAGAGATATGCTTCCACTAGCAATGATTCATGCCCTAAAAGTTCCATGATCTCCTCTGGCAGTGCCACCAACTGCCAGACCAATGAGGAGACCAAGTGTTTGGGTACATTTCTTCTTTAAGTTATTCCATCCCCTCTAATTTTTAACTACACTGCCTAACATGTTCAGTAAGCAGCTTTGTGACTGCTCATTGTTTTTGGTTGGACATCAGCCCAATTATGTTATTTAAGAAGTGATGCCAGTAAATACATATTATTAAATAGGAAAGGCTGAAGCAAGAAGAGAGCCAATGTAGTATTTATTAGTGAGCACCAATTGGTCTTGATACCCGAAGCCCAGTTTTACTTGGTATCTTCACATGATCGAGTCAGTCCTACCCGAGGACTGAAGTCCTCACTTGTCCTTTAGGGGTTACACTCAAGGGCATCTTCTCCCTGGTCCCTACAACCCTGGCCTGCATGTTTGCTAGGCATGTCCTGTTGACCAAAAGAGAATTTTCTTGGCCAGAACAGTAGAACATGAAGAAACTGTGGCCAAGCACTAAAATGGTGTGTGTGTGTGTGTGTGTGTGTGTGTGTGTGTGTTACAAGATGTGAGAGGAACTTCAAAACTCCAACCCTCTTTCCTATGTCATTATAACTGCCATTCAGGTTTTCAATTTTTTGAAAAACCTGTTTTGGGGGTCAGTGGACCATGCCACCACACAGAAGAACGGGTAAGCAAAGTTCAGAACCCCAATAAAATTCATAATTGAGAACAACAGGAGTTTGGTCTACTTCTTGACCTGATTCCTGTCCTGGAGCACATGACTACCATGCCCCACTAAGAAGACTATGGCATCCTGTCTCCTAGCATAGAGCCTAGAGTCCTCCTTGCTAATGAGGTACCTAGAGACTCTGACTGTTTAGCCAATGTACATCCTTTTCTAGGCATTCCTTTCTACGAAAGGTATTTAACCTCTGGTTCATCCTAAGTAAGTCATATGCATCTTCATCTGCTATAGATAAAGCAGTTTGGATAAGCAAGGACAGTCTCCTTCATCAAGGATCACTGTGACCCGGAGGGAGTCCTATTTATATCCTCCAAACATCACGTATCTTCCACTTGCCTACCTACACCTAAGTCTCCCAGCCCCTCTGCCCTCCTGGCACTCACTCTTAGCTAAGTCAGATTCCCCTGCCCCCTGCTCTTCACAGGCCCATGGACCCTGATCCCAACTCCTCTACATCCCCAGCAGCATCTGAGTACATAAGAGGTGAGGAGACCTCATTCTCAACTCCTAAGGCTCCCAGCAGTGTCTGTGTGCCCAGGAGTTTGAGTACCACAGCCTCTGTCCCAGCCCCCGTCCTTTTTCACCTGGAGAAATACAGGCTGGGACCCCTATCTTAGATTGCATTTCGTCTCACTAAAAGTCATTCTGACAACCCACCTCAGATGCAGAAAGATATAACCACACTGTTTGGACATTCTTCCTCTTCTAATGTTATAGCTGTAATATTTTCAAGGTTGGAAGTTGCATGGCTCTTTTTGCATTGTATATGGTAGTCAGCCTTGGATTATATTATTTATAAAGTAAACTTGAGTTCTGAGGAGAAGATTAACCATTCATCATTTTCCTGTTACAGAACTTTGACCATAGCATTCAATGAATATTGGTTAAATTATATCGTGTTTCAACTTGAGAATGAGTAGGCACAAAATGCCCTTATCTACTCCACAGTGCAGCTTTTATATACGTCGGTCTCCTGGAGAATATTTGATAAATCATCTCTTTGCCTTCTTCAATGTGTTTTGGTTTTACACCACCTTTAAATGCTTTGAAGTTCTAAAAGTGACAAATATATCTTCATGTAATTTAAATGGCAATCAGCAGGCTCTTTCTTCCTTATGAATATCCAGAAAGCCGATGGTCACAGCAGGTAACTGATGAGGCTCATCTTTCAATGTCCTCATAATTCTCTGCCTGATTGCTTCTCGCGTGGGAGGATAGATGATCACAGAAACATCAGGTGATTTGATCAGGATCGGAATAGATTATTGATTGTCCTCAAGTGAACTGCATGCCTGTAGATGATGATGTCTCAAAGGAACCCTAAGAAGAAATCAATATGGAGACTTCAGAATCTTGTAAATGAGAGCTAAAGGAAGGTTCTATGAAGTGCAAACCTAGGACTACTTGGTGCGGTGATGTTATTATACTTCATAGTCTGTTTCTTCAACCAAAAGCCTGTAGAAAGACCAGCAGGTCCCAATCCGTGACTCTATAGTTTGAATAATTTGCCTTTCATGCTTCATTAAAGTTTTTCTAAGCAGTAGGAATAATTTTTAAAATAATGTTAACAAAAAATATTCCATTACATGTTGGTTCCAAAGTGCAGAAAATAAGCAGAAGGCAAGGCCATTATAGTGATTAGGACTGCTAATATTCCTACCAATGGTCTGCAATAAATGAAAATCTACATGCATTATTTTATCTTTGTATTATAGTTTAGATGATGGACATTTACACAATGAGATAATTCTACCCTGTGAGTTCCACAGACATGCCCTCCTTAGTCTTTCTTGCCTTCTTCTCCCATGTGTGATCTTCTTCCTTATTCTCATTTTAGCACATTCATAAGGAAGTCCTCTACTCTTCCTTCTGTATTTTCTTTAACCAGTTTATAGGAACAGAGTTGGTAGGCTAAGAAGATGCTCAGTTTTTATTGGTACCTGGTGATGTCACAACATCAGAGCTCTCCAATGTGATGTGTGTTTACAACTCAGCATTTCTCTTTTGAAATTCATCTGTAGTTCATCCGCAGGTCCCAGTTTCTGAAGATATTATACCTGCTATCCTGGGTTGAAGGCATTCATTTAGGAGTGGCTGCTAAAAACCTAAGAATCCAGAAATCCAGTCTATCAAAGACTATTCAATCTTCCAGCAGCTTCTATCAGTAGGGATCACTTTCCCTGGAACGTCAAGAAAAACTCATACATTCCATACACAGTCAAATCCATGGAGTCAATATTTTTCTAAATGGAAGCTACTCTTTTCTGTTGCCACAGCTAGTCTCTTACTTTATTCACTTTCTCTATATAAAACAAACCCTACCACACCATCTCTCCAAATACCTTAAACTCTTGCAATGACTTTGTGGTACAAGAGTTTAAAATCACCCTTAACTTATTCACTGAACTCTGTCTTTCAAACTTTGAGCTTCTCTTCTCTATAGGCTCCTAAACTCACTTACTCCTAGCTTTAGAAAGCACTGCAGTCCTCACGTTGTATCTCTGTTCCCCTCATTGCTTTGGGCTATATTATCCATCCATGTTTTGAGACCATTCTTCTACTTATTTCAGAGACAATACAGTTGTCTCTGGAGTCAAATTGTTCAGACCACTGAGCTTGTTTTCAAATGAAGTTTATCCTCCTATATAGTTGCACTTAGGCTTTTTTTTTTTTTTTTTTTTTTTTTAACCTCTTGAGTTTAGGCGATGGAGGATGGACATCATAGACCTGATCTTTGCCTCTCACAAAGGAAAAGAAAGGATTAACAAGTTCACCAAAAGCTCTCCCTGTCACTATGAAAACCTCCCCAGATATGCGCTTGGTATAGGTGAAAGGATGGGTTTTGTTTGTTTATTTACACTACTTGGTTTATTCCGTCTATGGTTTAGTCTATCTTCTAGAATACATCTTTTTTGGGTGTCCTTTGTAATCTCACTAAGATAATAAATGCATTTGTTAGGAAAGAACATTTTTCTCTACTCTCTTAATTTCAAAAAAAAATTAAGAGTGCTAATTTAATTAACAATATACTAAATAACAGGAGATGCACATATTTTGTTAATATTTTTGACAGTTAAGTGAAGTTCAAAGAATGATTAGACTCATCGTGGTATGATCCTTTTAACAAAGGAAAGAGAACTGGATCTTCAAATATGATCAGTTAGACACTGTGCTAATGTGGCTAAAACTATGTGGGCAATCCAGTCCCTGAAAGACAGATTCTCTCAGTAAAGTTAACTTATGCACTCCCCTCCTGATGCTGACACCTTTCTTCCATCATAGTAACAAGACATCCTTTTCTCTCTTATGGAAGATCAGGAAAGACTCTTTCTCCAGTGAAAATTTATACCTGACGTTTAGATGGATAAATGAAGGCCAAGGAATTCTTCCTGCATCTGCTCATTTTCAATGGTCTTTAGCTCAAAATAACCCTTAGGCCAAAGTGTACCTTCACTTTTGTATATATCTTGTTTAGGGGCTATTGTAGAAGCTATTCAATTGTAGTGAATAGAAATGCCTTCTAAGGAAGTACTTGAGTGTCTGGGACATAGAATAATGGAACCAAAGTATGATTTTACAACCTCGATCCTTACAGTTGAATGTATTCATGGACAAGTAGGAAAATATAATTCAATAAATGTCCAATAAAATGTCAAGTAACATTCCAGTTAATATTATCTTTGGAAATTACTAAGTACATGAATATAAATTTCCCTATCATGTTTGATGAAGAAAAATATTCTACTGAAAAAAAATGTTCTGCCCAAGCAAGGCACACCACTGAGGAATGTCCTTTTGAATGACTGAAATGTTCTACCTAGTTAGGCAGAGGGCAGATCACACCGAGCCCTGACCAGCAGGGCAAGGAGCCTGTGTTTTATTTCACCTGAGATGGAAGGCACTGGATGCTTTCCAGCAGGAGAGACTCATATCTGATCTAGACTTTTAAAAGCTCCTTCTTGGCTGCTAGACAGAGAAGGGACAACAAATGACAGAGAATGGCAGTTATTAAGAGTCCAGTCTAGACAGAGAAGGTGACTTTTCCAACACAGTTGGCGCCACTGAGGCACTGACAACAAATCCCTGTGGATCCACAGCCCTGCGTGGCAGGAAGCCTTGAAGTGCTCCTATCCTGAGAGCCTGGAGTGAATCTGCAAACAGGGTGCACTTGGCAAGTTTTCTCTCACACTCCACACTGTTGCCTCCACAAAGCACACTCTCATTCATCTCTCCTGCACACCATCTCCCTGACATGCACACCTTACAGGAGTTATCTTCTTTCTCTTCAGCAACAACAATCTGCACAACTCAGAAGGAGAAAACAGATCCTTTGGAAACAACAGCCATAAAGGCTTTTCATGCCAACATAGGTACTCTTCTCTTTCTTTTTTTTTTTTTTTTAATGTCACAAGGACTATGGTTATCTTATATTTTAAAATCAGATCTCTAAACCCAGCTACATAGAAACAATTGGTATTGCACAAATTATTTGTGCTCATCCCATTTCTCCTCTGGAGGCAGAAAACAAATGTTAAAAACAAGCAGGTCTTATTTTCCATGCCAGGAACATGGGCAGATTTTTTTTTTCTGCTTAGGACCAGCTTAGCCCTTGGTTCTAGAGCAGTTGAGCCTCAGGGTGTCCAGCGGTGGTCTCCATACTCCAGAACAGAGCAGCTGATTGGGAGGGTTACATCCTAGGCAGGTGAGGAATCAACCTATGAGAAGAAGAACAGCCAGGTGAAAAGAAACCTCAGAGTCAAAAAACATCACTGGCTTACAAATGGCCCCTGGCCTTGTAAGAAGTAAAGTACCTTCCCCCAGATGGAGATCTACTGCTTGTGATCCAGAATGGATGCTTTTGTGACGATTTACCTGGCTACTCAAAGAGAGTTGTCTATCTCATATGATCTAATTCATATTTTCAAGCTCATTTTCAAATTCACACATAATCAAGCTTATAGAAAAATCTTCCAAACTAGACAGAAATGTGTAGATTTTTAACACATCAGTGATTGTAAATGACCTACACTCTTTGATGATGGAATACTGGATCAAAGGACTCAGAGGACCCACAAGCTTCCAGGTTCCTTTGTATTTAAGCAATGGGAATGGCCAAAACCAAGACACAATTGCAGTTCCCAATACTGAGTGGTTACAAAATAAGCTTACATTGTTTTGCTCCGTTTTCTATGTATGCTGTCTTCTAAATCTCCTACTGTAAAATTTGTATTTAAAAGGGGGGGATTTCCAATGGCAGATGCTGAGAAGAGCCAAGTCTTATGAATTATCTTTCCTTTGGTTACCACTGGCAAGGTAGAGAGGTTACCACAACTCTGAGTAGGTAGATGAGTAGTCTATGGCTCATCGTCTTCCACAAGCAGAAAGGGAATAGGGGAAAGTAAACATTTTTTTGAGATCTGTTGTCAGAGGAGCCCAATCCTCAGTTCTTTACAGCAAGAATCTTCATGAAATTCTCTGCATAACCACAGCTTTGATCTCATCAATCAACCCATTGATAACTATACCCCAACTCTGATGCTCAACATGGTCCAAGCCAACCTTCTCTGTTGCTGTTGCCCATCTTTCTGAAGCTGAAGTATCACCGTCAAGTTGACTGATCTTACCCAGAGAGTGATCACTTGCCACATTGTGGGTGGCTGTGCTCTAATTTTCTTCATAGGCATGGTATATACTACCTGGGTGTTTGCCAGGTATTTGATATTTATATTTCTTTGTTCCCTTTTAGAGCCAAGAGAGAAATGGATAGCATGCATCTAAAGCAGCTGCATAGGCATGAATATATATATATATATATATATATATATATATATCCACTACCACCAGCTCAAATATGACATAAATCTCTGCAATGACCTCGTGTTTATTTCTTGTCTCTCTGGATGATTCTACTCCTTTTTCAGCCCCTGTGAGGTCACCTTAGTGCCAGACTCGTGTCTGAGATGGGTATATTTAACTGTGGGGCTAAGACAGAAGACACTGGAAGAGAAGCAGAAGTCACTGGCCCCTTTCCTATGTTTTCAGCTCCTATTAAAAGAAATTAAAGTATTTCCTGTCAGAACGAGGTATCGTGATCTTTAGGTTCCAACTGAGATAAATTATTTGAATTGTTCATTAATTTTGATATTGTGACATTAAATGAAAGCAGTTAGGGAAAGTGTGCATTTGTCTGATTAATTATTAAATAAGAATGAGGCATTTACATTTTGTACTCCAGCAATTCTTTTAGCTATTTTATTTAGATTCACATTTTGAATAAACATATAATGATACCTTATAATTTCAAGACAATGTGAATATTAATAGGGTTCAAGGAACATTTCTGAAAGAGGGAAATACACAGGAATGATGTCACCTAAATAATCAGGAGGAATAAGCAGAAAAGAAGGGGGGTTAAGCTAGAGCAGATAACAATGTCTGAATAAGAAGGGATGCTGTGAAGGCTGCACCAGTAGTAATCCGTTCCATTTTAATAGATTACTATGTTTCTCTGCTTTACTTTTGTCATCTTTATGTTTATAGTATTATAATGTAACAGTATAAATTGTGATTCATTATAATAATATAAGCATATATTCCTTCCTTCTGTACTTTCTCCATGCTTCTTAAAGAATATCCCAGGTTTCTTTAGAGTTTTGTTTTTCCCAGGTGTATAACATATCTATCTTCTGTCTATCTATCTATCAATCTATCTTCTGTCTGTCTGTCTGTCTGTCTGTCTGTCTATCTATCTATCTTCTGTCTATCTCTATATATTTATAGATCTGGATCTAGATATGAATATGGATATGAATATAGATATAAATATATAAGTATATAGATAGTCTAATTATCTAATACTCTTAATAGTAGGTGAATTAACCAGGAGTGTTTGTCATCTGTTGGCTTTTGAAATGTGTATTTTCCCTTTCATGGAGTTATTTCATCTATTCTTTCCTGAAACATTGTAAAAAATAGGTATCAGTGTCCTCAGAGGTTAAAAAAAATTGAGGTTCAGGAAAGTGAATAGTCCAAGGGCACGCTGTAATTAGTATATTAATAAAATTAGATGCTCATTGGAAGTTTAGTTTCAAGTAAGATTATCCTATACATCCATTGTCTCATTTAGAGTTTCTATTGTTGCAATAAAAGACCATGACCAAAAGCAACTTGGGGAGAAATTTTTCTTCTCTGTCCACTTAGCACTTTATTACTAAGGGAAGTCAGGGAAAAACCTGGAAGCAGGACCAAAAGCAGAAGCCATAGAGGAACACTGCCTACTGGCTTGTTCTTCATGACTTGGTGTGCATGATTTCTTAATAGAAGACAGAACCAACCCATCATGATGGTGCTAGTGCCTATCACGAGCAGGGCCTTCTTACATCAATCATCAATCAAGAAAGTACAGCACAGGTTTTCCCACAGACTAATCTGTTGGAGGCATTTCCTTAATCTAGGTTTCCTCTTTAAAAATGACTGACATAAAACTAGCCAGCACAATTGACCCATTATTAACCTGATATATAGACACATCACTTTTCAGTTAGAACCTGTCCTTTCTCATTTGTCCCCAGTATAGCATCTGAATATTAATATCATAATATAAAACCCATAAATTTAAAAGTCCTATAGCCTTTTAAAAGTTTAGTCTCTTTAAAACATTTTTAAAGTCTAGTCTCTTTAAAACTTTTTCAGCCTTCAAAGCGTCTTTAAAATACCCAGACTATTGCTACAACCAAAATCTCTCTAAAATTCCATAATCTCTTAACTATGGGCTCCTGTAAAAGTTACATACTTTCTTACTCCAAGTGGGAATAATCAAGGCACAGCCACAATCAAATCAAATCAAAACCAGAGCCCAACACTGTCAAAAGCTCAGTGCCTGGTGTCTCAAACCCATTCACAATCCCCTGGACTCCAAAGGGATTTGGCAATGGTACCTCTCTGAATCTTCCATTCGAAACACATGTAGCTTGTCTGGTGGGATCAGGCCATATCTACTCCATACCTGCTGCTGTTCTTGATGATGCCTATGATGTCCACCATACTGACATCTCCAATATGCCGGAGTCTCCACTGCAACTGGAAAACACATTCATCTATTGGTGCAACCTCTCTTTGGGTACTCTAATACTACCATATGGTGCCAAGTCTCAACTTTTCTCCATGGCGTCTTCACTTCTGAAGCTTTTACATCACTGAGGCTGCCCATTCCCTAAGAGCCTTTCCTGATTTCTCATGCTTCTAAACCTCACTAACTCTCAATGGCCACTCTACAACTTGAAAACCAGTAATATCTGGAAAACGCTTTCTCATTACCAACTTTGGATGCCAGCACAAGGTACAGCCTTGGCTCTCTTCATCACAGCTTCCATGTGCAGACCTTGAGGAAATACTTCCATGTTTGCAGTCCTCAAATTCCTGGTCTTTTGTGAATCATAGCTACAGCTGACCAGCATCCACTGTCCCAGGAAAACAAAGTTTTCATTTTAGTTGTTCTTAATTCAAACATCAAACAGTCCTGATAAAGTCTTTGAAGGACTTTCAAAATTCCCATTGAAACTTCACAAGCAAGGCCTCCATTGTCTATATCGATCTCAGTATTAGCATCTAATTTCCTACAATAATCAATTAAGCTCCAAACGCTCAATGGCTCTTCTAGCCCAAAGTTCCAAAATCCTTTCCCAACCCTACCAAAATGACAAGGTCATGTCTGTCACATCCTGGTATCAATTTCTGTATTAATTAGGAATTCTATTGCTGTGGTAAAAATGCCATGCCTAAAAACAACTTAGAGGAGAAAGGGTTTATTTCCCCTGTACTTTCAGATAACAGCGACTTCTGATACTGAGGGAAGTAGGGACATGAACCTAGAGGCAGGTCCCAAAGCAGAGGCCAAGGAGGGGAACTGCTTACTGACTTGCTCCTCAGGGTTTGCTGAGCTTTCTTTCTTACTGAACCCAGGATGACCAGTCCAGGGGTAGTGCTGTCCACGGTGAGCTGGGCCGTCTCACATCAATCATAAAGAAAGTGTAACATAGACTTGCCCTATGGGCCAATCTAGTTGGGACATGACTTCAATCAAGGTCCCTTCTTTCAAAATGTCTCTAGTTTGTGTCAAGCTGACATAAAACCTAGGCAGCACACCTATTCTTTCCTATGAGTAAAGCCATTCCATCACAACAAAATACCCAACTATCAAACCACAACCTCCGAAGACTGGCCACACCAAGAGGTAAGAACACTTATTTGTATACCTCTTTCTCTTTTGTCTTTTCTTCTTACAAGAGTGTCTCAAGAAGTGGAGCAGCACATTATGAAGAGAAATGGAACTGGAGACTCAAGGGTGGAGAGGAATAGCCTGTTGTGAGTGGCTAGCCCCACTACCTGGGACCATGGCTACACAGTGTCAGGGGCCACTGTCGATGTCTGCGGCTTATATGACCTTTAGAGAACATGGGGATGTCTCTGGTCAGGGTAGACTCCGGGGCTACATGGATGTCCAGGGAGCTGTGCAGAACTGGCCCTGCCCCTTCCTGGCTGCAAGTCTCTGGAACTGGCTTTAACTCTCAGGGGCAATAGCACTCAGGAGAGCTGGCCCTGTGCCTCAGGCAGCACCATGGGGACTGGCCTTAGTGGCAATTGAGAATTGTGAAAGGTTGTTCTTGCTGATCCAAAGCTGCAGATCTCCATGACAAAGGACAACAACAGGATAATTGGGAGGAGATCCAGTGAGGATCCAATATTGATGGTGTCCCAGAAGCCAGAACAATGACTCATTGCAATGAACATTTGCAAGTGAAGATGTATAGATAAAGGGATATCCTGTGGGACACACTGTGGCATACTACAGCTTCCACACTGAGATGTTTTCTCTGCTTCTCTCTCTCTCTCTCTCTCTCTCTCTCTCTCTCTCTCTCTCTCTCTCTCTGTGTGTGTGTGTGTGTGTGTGTGTGTGTGTGTGCGCGCGCGCGCGCATGTGTGTTTTATTTGGGGAGAGAGATGGGCAGGGCAGGGGTGCATGGTATGAAACTCATAAAGAATCAGTAGAAGGTTTTTAAAAATTGAGAGCGAGGGAGAGAGGAAATGGGAGGGGAAGGGGGAAGAGAGAGAGAGAGAGAGAGAGAGAGAGAGAGAGAGAGAGAGAGAGAGAGATTGATTCTCTCAAGATGGAAACACTGAAGAAGCCGAGCCACCCCCCGAAATAGGGTCAGACATCTTTGGCTGTCATGATGACTGGTGAGAACCCTTGACACTTAGAACCTAAGATACTAAATGTCCTCTAGTGAGGATACCACTCTGCATAAACACGAATAACTGTGCCTAGTGTCATTAGGCACAGTGGGAGAGTCAGGGACTCTATGGGCTTTGCTTCTGTCTTCCTTTGCCCAACTCCTTCTCACAGCAGCCCATACGACACCACCACTTCCACAAGTTCATCCTAGCTGCTTCCTCGTGGAAGAGAACAAATGGGTTAACAATCACCCCAGAAGGCAGCCTGCTGCCCGAGTCCCGTTCCTCCTCACTGAGGCTGTCCTGGTTTCTTGGCTTGTTGAGAATGCTGCTGTCCACTCAACCTGCTGAGTACCTATTCATTGGCACCTATGCAGAAATCCACTGCTCAAAAAATTCAGCCTTTGGGGTTGACTTTGCTGCCAAAAAGAAAAAACAAAAACAAAAACAATTGTTGAAGTCTGATACACATTGCTGATCATTCACCAAGGTTCTTCCTTTTTACACAATATGGAAAACCTTTGTTCTCCCAAACTCATGCCTGTCTACAGCATGAGAGGTGATAGGATTCCATTTTCTTCTCACAGGTGTGAACCATTAACCTCTATAAATGGCACTTTAAAATAATGGCTTTACCCTGAGAAATCTGGCATTACTCGAGACCATTTATGCAGACCCATATGAGCTATGGAAGGTGATAGCTGAGCACCAAGTAGGTGAGATTCTCCTTGTTCAGGTGTGAAGAATAAATGCCCAGAATATAAAACGTTGATAAAGGAACCTTGGAGACTCAGTGTTAGCCAGGTTATACTTGAGATATAGACAATGAAATTGATGTATCGAGATGGTAGTCAGGTATATGTGTTCAGACTCCAGAGCCGGAGGTCTATATTTGAAGAGAAAAATAGTTTTAAGTCTAGCAACTGGTAAAGGTAAATTATGGAGAGAACATGCATATAAGAAAACTGGCATCTTAGGATGGAGTAACTTTAGCCATTCAGAAATGAATAGGAAACAATTCATTTCTGAGTTGCACAAATATTAGGAATAGGCAGGCTATCAGGTGTGTATTAAAACAGATAGCTGTAGTGTTAATTTTACTAACCTCATGTTTTTGAAAACACAAAAAATAGTGTGTGTGTGTGTGTGTGTGTGTGTGTGTATGTGTGTGTGTGTGTTCAAGTGATAAGAATACTATAATTTTTGGTTGGCCCTCTTTTTCTTTGTTTAAATTATCTCTACTAAACATGTGACAATTTTATAGTGAGACAAACCAAAATAAGTAGTTGAAATAGTGATAGCGTTTACAGTGTACACAATGCATTTAATTCAGTATCTTCACGTGATAAACACATGCACATTGAATCACCTTAGGATTTGAACTTACTGTGAAAAAGTAAGTATTTCTCTTTTTTTAGCCAAATAACTATGCCTACACATTAATTTTAAAAAAAAAATTAAATGTGGAATAATGGTGCCCGTATACAAGAGGAAAGATCAAGATGTGGCCATGGCACTTGGACATTGAACATAATAGAGCATACTTTTTGAATAAACAAAAGTTCACAGCTAAATGTCACCAGACACAGTCTCCTAGTTATCTTGAGAACAACTATAAGCTTGACTTGTGTTTTTGTATAATTCTCAAGCCTCAAATGCAGAAGGATTGCACAAAAATGCAATCAGGGAAATAATTCTTGGCCACAACTCACATTCCAAAAGAAAGAATAACAACAACAAAATACCCAGGCAAAACCATCAAACCACATCCTGGTTTAAAAAAAAAAAAAAAAAAGCTTTAATGTGCTACTAGGGCATCATCTGGTCCCCATCATTACCAGCTGCAACTTGCACACCCGGGAAAGGCCAGGCTTAGCAATAGGAACTAGAATCAAAGGCCCATGACAAGTCTTTGAAGTTGAATTTGTTTAGCAGCATTTTTAATGAAGGTGGTGACTAGAGAATTAAAAGGAAGGACAGGCAGGGCCAGTTGAGGACCAAGTTGCTAGGTTAGGTCATTTCAAGTCAGACAAGTTGCGTACTTTTAGGTGGATCACAATAATCTCTGTTTCTTATTCAATTCCTGTCAATCAAAAGTCACCTTTGAGCAAAGTCCATGGGGGTGCATGGGGAAAGGAATACAAGAGCAGAAGTACTTTATAAGGAAGAAATGACTAAATGCTCTGATGATGATATACAAACACTTGGTCCTAATAACCAGATTCCCACAGCTGCAGTGCACAGCTCCTGTGGCACACTCCACAGAGCAATTCCTCAGCATCTTAATCACGACCAAACAAGTTCATCAAGATAAGTTTCTTACAGTAGAACTTCATCACAATGTGAATGTCCCGGGGGGGGGGGGGGAAGAGCAGCGTTCCTCTACCTTCTAAAATTCCTCCACCAAGAACATCTTAGAAGCACTAGGTTCTAAAAATCCATGTTTAGGACATCTTTCCAGGAGAGACTATGGCCATGCAGGACTAATCAGGACAGGGCTTCATAAAAACTAGGACAGACTTAGGCAACAAAGAAGTGAATGTCTGGATGGAGCAAGGAGGCCAAGCGGGGCTGATAGACCTCACAGTGGCTGAGAAGGTGTCATTACCAAAGACAAGAACAATCTGTGAGTAGGAACAAAGCATCCATTCCGTACTGGACTTGGATGAGCAAGCCGTCTCTAAGTATAAGGAAAGCACTCAGGCAAATAAGTAGCTGTAGAACTCAGTCATTACATGAGTTGTAACTAATATTAATCCAATGAAAAGTAAACATGTAAGGTATGAAGAACCTAATAATGTTATGGATAGCAAACCACAGATGAGAATCCCTAAAGTGGTCCTTTTAAGTTATTGTTTTAAGTAATTCAAGAGATGCCACAAAATTTTAATAACCTGAAGAGTTTAAAGCTAGAATATTTCTAACTTATTTTTATTAATTTGCTTCTATAAGTTGAACTTGTCCACCTATAAGGCTGCATGCTTTATAAAGTAATTAACTGTACTCTTTGGTGCCTTCATTTCTTTTGGAATCTACAATTATCACCATAGGGCAGCAGCCCTGCCAATTATAGTCCAATTCCTACAAGACATCATCAAAATGCTGATTCATCCCCACTAAACAAGCTGCATAGGAATTACTCATCTCAGTGTCAATGTGTTCATTATATCTGACTCTTGCCAAGGGTGAAGGAGATAAGGAGATGATGTCATGGTTCCAGGGCATTTCATTAATGTACAGTATAGTAAAACTGAGTTGCTTTTTGGCTTTGAATCATGTAGAACAAACTGGTGACCATTAGAGTAAAATGAAGGTTTCATCATCTGAAGGTAAAAATGGAATTTTAAAAAGTCTCCTTTCTTAAACGTTTTTGCTGTCTCAAAACTATATGTCATGATCTCCCTAGGTCACACCTCTATGGTTTCCACTTCCTCCTAGAAGACCACCTGTCACTAGTGTAGCTTGTGTTGGCCATGTCAGGAGCACAATCCGAAGAGTTAAATATAGTAGAAACTAGATCTAGACATAGGCTCTGTTCACCAAGAAAGGCTCAGAACCAGAACCTAAGCCACTTTCCCTTCTGGTGCTCAGGATATCTGAGTGTGACTGAATGGTTTCATGATTCAGAAGTAGATAGATCAAAGGCTGGGAAATCTGTTTCCAGGAACCTGGTCCTAAGGAAGAAGATAAGAACATAAGCTGAATTAGTTACACAAGACATCATCAAAATGCTGATTCACCCCACCTAAATATCCTCTATATGGCCTTGTAACTGTCTTAGACTCAGTGTTGCCCCAGACTGAGAGAGGAAGCTGGAGCTGTGATTATGTATTAATTACATTTAATAAGTTATGTCATAATTCTGATATAATTCTACTCTACCAGAATATTCATAATATACTTGAGTGTCTATTTTCTTTTTTACCTCATGCCCCTTCTGTGCGGTACACAGCCCCAGGCAGCTTTGCTGAGATGCAAGCTTAGGCCTTCCTTGACAGTGATTTAATCCAGCTAGCATGGATGTTGAATAAAGAAACATGAGGGTTCTAAATGGCCAATTAAAGAACAGAAAGGGAATAAACTTCAAGGCAAGGAAATCAGGCTTGTAGTTTTGTCCGGCAGACATGGTACCTGGGAGAACAGTTATAGAATGAACCTGAGAGTGTAAGAGCCTCCAGCCTGAAACTGTTCATGAGCACATCTGACATACTCCTTCCTAAATATTACAGAATTATTGGTGGGTGTGTTGGCAGGAGTCTGAACATCTTTTGTGAATAGTAGAGAAAACCAGCATATCATAGGAATTTGAACTATATGAATGTGACCCCATATATTGTTATAGCTGATGGTCCCCTAGGCCATGGTAACATGTGAGGCATGTTAAATCTTGAATATCACCCATTACTCATTTCTGAGTATAAGAACAAATACCAACAACCAAATAAGTAGTCACCAATTTACAGGTGACCTCCGGACAAATGAAGCAATTTGCCCAAGATCACACAGCATTTAAGCACCAGAACTAAGATTTGGACAAATGGCTACATGACTTTATTAAGTCCATACCTATACTCTGAACCATTAGCAAGACAAACTGTTAGGATACATAAAGAGGACATTAAAATTGTTGGTCATTAAAATTCTTGACCTATTGTATGGGTTAGATTTTTTGTCAACTTGACGTAAGTTAGAGTCACCGGATTAGAGGGAATCTTGGTGGAGAAAATGTTCTCATCAGATTGATCTATGAGGAAGGTGGTCCTGAGTTTCATAAAAAAGGCAAACTGAAGTTAAGAGAAACAGAAATGAGATAGAAAACAGTGATCTCCCATGGTCTCTGCTTTAGATACAGCTTCCTACTTCCTGCCTTGAATTCCTACCTTTGATTTCCCTCAGTTACGTACTGTACTTAAATGTGTAAGATGGAATAAAAGATTTTTTTCCCCCAAGCTAGTGTTTGGTTACAGTATTTGTCACAGCAACAGAAAACAAACTAAGATATAAAGGGTTTTGTTCATAAAATGACTTTAGTCTAGATCAAGGGAAGACCTACCAGATCCAGTTCGAAGGATGTTCTGAAGGAGGAATGACTGAAGATAATGGCCTTAATCAGTTGTTAGCTTTCAGTGTGTTATAATGTACTCTATATTGTGAGCTCCAATTAAATAACCCATGTTAACTTTTTTTAACCCACACACCTCAGTGCCAAGAACCAGTCTCAGATTGGAGAGGGGTTCTGAGGAAGATGTATTTGAGAGTAACAAGAAAAAAAATTCTGGAAGTCAAATTGTGAGTTCAGGCCAAAAACCTGTAGTCTGTTGGAAATGGTTCCCTAGACAGCTCTCTGTAGACAGCTCTTCACTCTGTAGTCTAGTTGAGATAGCTAGAGAAAGTCTTCTCTCAAGATAGCTCTCTCTGCTTGAGAGAGTTCTTTTTTGCTAGAAAAAAAATCTCAAATCTCTTTGCATAATTCATGAGTTTTCCAACCAGTCAGAAAAGTTGCTATAAAAAAAAATTCTTGATTTTTTTTCTACAAAATAATTCAAAAAGAATTGTATTCACCCTGCAAGCAGTTCTCTCTGGGTAGCTGCTAGAAAAAAAAAAAGTCTAAAAGAGCTGTGTCAAGTCTCTAAGTAATTCTTATGATTTCCAACCAAGGTCAGATATTGTGTTAGAAAAAAAATGTAAAGAACTATGAAAACTTCTTAAAGAGCTGTGTTCACTCTCCAGAGATCTCCAGACATTTCGGCTCTTGCTAGAAAAATTTCTAAAAAGAATTGCTATTGCTCTCTGATAGCTCATCTCATGCAGACCAAAAACCCAGCTGTTTCTTTACATATCAATTCAGTCATTTACTCCAAGTTCCCTTTTGATTATTCCATGAATTAGGACTTTATTACATTTGCCCCTTGATTCTTAGAAAAAGTCAGCAAATCCACCTTTTTAAAAAACACAGCAAATGAATTTAGAGATCTCCTTATCCTTGTAAGTACAAACAATAAACTTAACTGGGTGGGATCCTGTCTTGAGAGTACCATTCTGACCATATCAGGACCTCAATTAGCTCTGTCTCAGCTAATTGAGGAACTCAGGAATCTGCCTGCCTTTGTATCTTTCTGATAAGCTGGCTCACACTACAATTGCCTCTGTTTTTCCAGGTCCATGAAGTCCTTCATATAATTCATATTGCATCCTTATATTTTCCATAGTTGGGAAATGATATATTTTTGAACTCATGTTTTTAGAATTCTTTCCCACAGTCTTAAGGGCTGTCCTGAAGGTCTTAGCATTCTACTATTTTGCTGAAACTTTAGATGTACCCTTGCCTCCTGGACTCACACTGTCTGATTATTATGGAGTTGTTAATCTTGGCAGAGAGGACATTTCCCCAAAGGAGGAACATAAAATGAAATATACTAACAAGCCTTACACCTAGCAACCAATGCTCCTGAAGGTCCACACTTTGCTGGCTCTATTCCAGGAACAAGAAACTTTTTTTTTAAACTTATTTATTTATTTATTTATTTTTTATTTATTTACATTTCAAATGCTATCCCGGAAGTTCCCTATACCCCCCCCCCCCCCCGCCCCTGCTCCCCTACCCACCCACTCCCACTACTTGGACCAGGCCTTCCCTTGTGCTGGGTCATATAAAGTTTGCAAGACCAAGGGGCTTCTATTCCCAGTGATGGCCGATTAGGCCATCTTCTGCTACATATGCAGCTAGAGACACAAGCTCAGGGGGTACTGGTTAGTTCATATTATTGTTCCACCTATAGGGTTGCAGACCCCTTCAGCTCCTTGGGTACTTTCTCTAGCTCCTCCATTGGGGGCCCTGTGTTCCATCCAATAGCCAGCTGTGAGCATCCACTTCAGTGTTTGCTAAGCACTGGCATAGCCTCACAAGAGGCCGCTATATCAGGGTCCCTTCAGCAGAATCTTGCTGGCATGAGCATTAGTATCTAGGTTTGGTGGCTGATGATAGGATGGATTCCCGAATGGGGTAGTCTCTGGATAGTCCATCCTTTCATCTTAGCTCTAAATTTTGTCTCTGTACCTATATCCTTTCCTGAGTATTTTAGGAACAAGAAACTTTAAGTCACACCTTCCCTCTTACATGGCCAAGCAAGACTCGGCACCTCAGAGAACAAACTAATGTAAAGCATCAGTTTTAATGAGAACATGAATATTATATATTCTATGTCTTCATGTGAGTAGGAAGGGCATGAGCTCTTTGTCAATTACAAAACCATGCAGAAATAGAAATGATGCAGTTGGCTTTGACTCAAAATTAAGGAAACAAATTGAAACTAAGGGAAGCACTTCTTGAAGATGCCCAATGAGAATGACCTCTAAGAGATTTCATCTCCAGAAAGATATTGAGGATTAGTTGCAGGAGTTAGCAAGAATCCATCCTCTTTGAACAATAACAAAAAAGACATAATATGGAGGGGAAAGTCTGGACCTACTTATTCTGTCAGATTGACTGAATTGGAGGTCTGTGAATGGTCACAATATCCCTGTCTCCTGAAAACATTTTCTTAATTACCATGGTCCTGAAGCTTTGTCTGTTTAAATTTAGAAATTATGGAGTAATATCACTTAAAAATGTTTTGATCTATTTTAGGACACTACAAGGCATATTATCATGCTGTTATTTGGAATCAGAACAAGATAGATATGAATTCTAGTTCTGCCTCCTAATGTTGCTTATGATATCAGCCAAGGCATTAATTTTTTCTGAGCCTTGCTTTTTATTATTCATCAAATGGAATCATGACACTTAAGTCACTGCAGTGCATGATCTCTACAGTTATGGAAATAACTTCCATATGAACACTAGCTTACTTTATTATTGAGGTTGAAGTTTTCTACTGCCTTAAATTTGGCAAAATTTTAATCTACACTCATTTGCAAGAAACTAAAAGATAGTACAGTGCCCATCATTGAGCCCCAGTACAATAATACCATATGTTTCTTATGAGAACTCAAGACAAACAAATTGGCAAACTTTCTGGATTACAGCCCAGAAGATGAATTATTTTATAAGAGTTTATACTGAAAAACCTTCTCCTAATCCCATTTATATAATATGCAAATAAAAAGAAGTAAGACATTAATGAATTTAATGTTAAGGAAATCACAGAAAAATACAGCACTATTACCAAATGCTTGAGGAGAGGAAAAACGGATTTCTTAAAAGCCTTCAAAAAGGACCCCAAGACAGAGAGTTCTTCAAACCTTTGACAGCCCAATTAACTGACAACTATGCCATGGTAAAAGCATGATTTTGTTTTTTTCTCTCAACTTTGCCCCATGTCCAAACACTCCAGGACCACAGAGAAGGAGAATTAGATTTACTCAGGAAGGTAGGCCTCATCCTCCCCCCATCACTGTCCACTTTCTGTTTCCAACAGTGCAGAGCAGTGGAAGAGACCAAGCTGAGAATCTCCACAAAAGCAGAAAACTGGATGCTACCCCATCAGAGTTTGTGTTCATGTGTTGGCCAGTAGGAGAAGCCCAAGGACTACATTTTTATCCATGACCAGGACTGCCTCAGAAAAAACAAAGTGGGAGTCAGTAGAAAGCAAAACTAAAGATCATTGGTGTGGCCTTGGCTGCTTCCCAGATGTCTCTGCTTTGCTTCTCTGTTGTCCCATTGTTAGACATCTCCGCTAAGTAATGTAGTAGTCACAAGCTTTGATCATCAACACAGAACATGAAAGTGGAAAGGAACGGCAGTCTGTTGGGTATCAGCTCTTCATAGTTAAACTAGTTCGCTTATATATAAAAGGTTGGAAGTGAATGTGTCACAGGGAAAATTATGGGAAGAAGAATTAGTACAGGGACACCAGAAGGGGCAAAGACAAGGGATGTTTCATGGAATATTACCCAGTGTCCTCACAGTCACGTGACTTCCAACCCCACACAGCACACAGCCAGATCGGTGATCTGCCATGGCCAAATAGATATTTCTGACAACCAGAATTTAAATTAGAGATAAAAGACACCCCCCTTTAGTTCTGGCCTGAGAATGTCATAGACAAGCAGAAGAAAGCATTACCAAGTTCCCATGGTCTAAGATAAGGGTCAGGCAAATATAGACATGAAGTTAGACTGTCTCAGCCAGGAGCTGTAAGCAATGATTTAGGGGCAGAATTCCTAAGACTGGGGGAGGTACCAGCCTCAACATCATAGACCTAAAGAGACAAGGGTTTTTAATCTACCGAACAAATGCTAAGTCAAATTACAGAAAACACAGTACTGTAGAGATAAAAGCACATTCCCTGGGGCCAGGAAATTGTAGAGCATTAACAGGAGAGAATTCCCCCAACCCACTCCCTATATTTATCTTTCTCGTTCTCCTTTCTTTTATCTTCATTTCTCATTTCCTGTGTCTTACTGGCATTTTAAAATAATCATTCCATATGGAATTACTCAGCAGTTTATATAAAAGTGAACTAGTTTAAATATCAAAAGCTCTATTTTTCTCTAAACAACGATACAGATTAAAACTTCTCATCTGGGAAAATCCTTGATTCCTAAGGACAACTGAAATAGAGAGACGGCTGTGATAAGGAGGGTGCTATGTGGCTAAGATACTTTATTTAGTTTTTAACCGTTGCTGCTGAAATCCTTACACTTTGCCATACTTCTCTCTAACGGGAAGAGCACTTTTGTCCTTCTCCTCATCAGCTTTTATGAAATTAGGTTTTATGAAATTACCATCTGGGTTACTTTCTGTTTTAATATAACCCAAATCTAAAACGACTTTCTTAAATTACTTTCCAATATTCATTTTGCCCATTTTCAAATTGCAGCACAATTAATAACACTTACTTAATGATTTAGAGTTTTAAAAGTTCAGAATATATTTTATTATTGCAATCCCTTAGCTTACCCTAAGTAGGATTTTTTTTTTTTAAATTTATTTTATCATTTGTTGATTTAAGACGTTCATTCTAAAAACTCAGGCTAGTTTGAATTGTTTCATAGATTCTGCTTTTGTGTGAGCATGAATAATCTCTTCAGCACTTCTTCCTGGTTCCTGCTTCCGTTATGTGAGTGGGTACCAGGGATCAAATCAGGTTATACAGATTGGCAGCAAGAGGCTTTACCTGCTGAGCCATCATGCCCACCCAGAATTTATATTTAGCAAAGTACATGTCAACTGTTTTTACAGAAAATAGCTCATGAAATACCCACAAGGACCCTACAAAGTTGATGCTCTTGTTTATTTGCAGATGGGACAGTCTTCAGAAGAAATCCCAGCGATGCCCTGTATCTGTGATCTGATAGAATTCAATGAAAAGGACTAAAATGGGAAATAACAGGGACTCTGAGGATGAGCCCAGAAGGACACAGCTGCCTCATCAGGGATGCTCAACAGAGACTATACACAGACGGTCCTCACGCAGAGACACCAATGTCTCTTAAGATTATGTACCCCACCCCGCCCCCACCCCACGCTCCCAGATATCAAGGTCCACAGCTGTGTACCTTTACTGAGTACCATTCAAGAAGTTCCTTCCCTTCATATTTAGTATCTCAGCTTTTAAAACGATATTTTTAATAATTAGCGATCCCTCAAATATTTAAATGAAGAAAAACATTCCGGACCTTCAATACTGGGCTCCACATAGTAAGAATGGCCAGCCCACTTGGAAGCATGATCTTGTTAACTTTTTTAAATCTAACTGTACCCCCAGTCCAAAAAAAAAAAAAAGATACGTTGAGGCAGTATCTGATACTCCATAATGTGTCTTTATTTGAAACTATTTTTAAAGCGATCAACATGAGATCTGCATGGGTCTAACCCAGAAATAGCTGTTCTTATAAAAGGGGAGAAATTTGAACAGAGACAAATGTATACAGAGAAAAAGACAGGGTGATGGCACATAAGAAGAGCACTGTATGAAAACAGGAGTTTAAAAGGATACAATAATCTAAGAGATACAGAGATCACTGGCCAAGAAGCTCGAAAAAGGTAGGGGGACCCCAACCCTTACCCTTCAGGTTTCAGAGGAGCACAGCTCTGGTGATACCAAGACTTCAGGCCTCTGGCTTCTAGAATTGAGGTAGTCACCTTCTGTTCTTTAGACACCTGATTGGTGCTGAGTTTTGTTTTTGTTTTGGTGAGAGTTTTTTTGGGGGGGAAGGGTCTGAGACAGGGTTTCTCTGTGGAGCCCTGGATTTCCTGGAATTCACTCTATAGACCAGGTTGGCCTCAAACTTCCAAATCCACCTGCCTCTGCTGCTGAGTGCTGGGATTGAATGTGTGCACCACGACCAGTAGCACTGGTATCATTTTGGTAAGCTTCTCTTGGTTTCTCTGTCCCCCATCATTCCCTGAGTTTGCCTAATTGTACCTGAGTCACTGTTCTGACCTCCTCTGTTGAGAACATGTCTTCTCTGAATGGATTATTCCTAGCCTATCACTGCTGCAAAGGAAACGTCTACAGAATACAATGAAGGCCTACTGCATGGAGAAACCTAAGAAAGTTCAGGGATCGCTAAGCCCCTTTGCAACTTAAGCATCACAACTCCCTCTGAAGTAAAAAGCAGTTTCCCATCCTCCAAATATAGGGAATGAAAAACCCTATTGGTTGGCAGCCAGCCTGCACCAGTACCAAAATCTTGTATCTGCAGATCTGCTTGTCCACAACACGGTCAGAGGAGAGTGGGGATGTCTGTAGGCTTCAGGAATGCTTCTAGTAGCTGAAAACTCCCTCCTCCATGTACTTCATAGGACTGTAGGCATGTCAGTCAGGGCCCCACCTACATACAAATGTATGAAAACCAAAACCTAAAAGTCCCAATCCCCTCCTTTTTGGGACTGCTGCTGAAAATGTAACCTTTCATTGGATACACGAGAAAAGCAATCTTAAATTGAACTTTAATTATAGCAAGTTTGCTTTTTAAAAACAAACAAACAAAACTTTTGATTGTTTTTCTGTTTATTTTCTACTTAAAAACAGCTATTGTGCCTGATCTCATAGAATACTGTCAAGATTCTCACCTCTGTTTCCAACAAGACATGAATAGCTAAATAAATGGGTTTTTCCTATTAAAGGATATTAAAAATACCATTTTCTACCTTACTGTGTCCCATACACTGTTCAAGATCCTTTATGCTATCTTCTTGACCCTTGATAATAAGCATTTAAAGTGCAGTAAGGATGAATAGTGATGGTATTTAACTGCCTTGCCAACACAGTGACCAAACGACATTCTCTCTTCCAGGACTCCCAATTCACTGTGTCTGAGACCAGCTCTGACTTCCAAGTCCAAATTCTTAACCCCTCAGCACTCCCTGGGTGTCAGCACTGTGCTGGGAATAGAGAAAAACAAGATCTCCTATGGGCTATAGACTTGTTGCTCATGCACTTTAGAGTTTGGGAATGGGGTGTGGCAAAGAAATGTCTCTAATCCTAGTCTCACGCCTCAGAGATTCAGGTGTGTCCACACTGCCGCAGTCCATGTCAATGGTTTTTAAAACAGGACCCCAGAACTCTCCATCCATAGCATCAGCTTAAAGATTTCAGTGAATGTAATCTATCAACAGCAGGAGATAAGATTGTTAAACTACATACATACACTGATTTGACACACAGACTATAATGATGTGCAAGGCACGCCTATCTGCCGTACAGAGGCTGCATTGCTGGAATGGCCCTACCTTTGCTCTCATGGCCAAGCTTCCTGGAAAGCAGCTTGTCTTTCCCTTCTTTTGAGGCAGGTTTTTGAAACCTATCAGGAGTGTCCTTGCTATAGTCCTATGTGAGCTGTGTTTTGGGTTAAGTTCCCTAAGACTAAGCAATCTGATGATTACTGACTCATTCGCTTATTGGCCATGTATAACCTTTTATTATATTTATTAGCCATATATAACCTATGTCATTATATCTATTAGCTATGTATAATCTTAAACTGTCCATAACTGACTCATCCTCACAATTATTTCCTTGAGCCTGCTCATTCGGTCATACCCTGGCATTTATACAATAATTTACCTTTTTAAAATTTATATTTATGGGCTTTCCACTTTGGCAGTACATTTAAGGATCTTCGATCTGCGCAGTCATCCAGCTTAACCTGAAAATGAGGATACATTTGAAGATTCTCAGTGAGCTATGGATGGGACTGGACTTCAAATATACTCCCATGTTTTTCCTCTATTTACATGCCCATGATAAAGTTGATAAATTAGATGCAGGAGGAAATAAGACTAATAACAAATAATAAAAATGTAACAATATCCTATAATAAAAATTACAAAAATGTCATCTCTTTCAAAATATTTTATTGTACCATAAACTTTGACTGTTTCAACTTCCAATTTTTTTCCTCTGTTATTGAGAACTTTTATTTTTTTACCTAAAGGATATTTTTTGTAGTTTTTCTGTGTTAGGTATGTGTAAATTGTTAGTGCTGTTATTAGAGTGTTGTTATTATTATTTTTGGACAAATAAATAAGTAATTTGAGATACTTGAGCACAGGAGCTGTGAAAAGACAGTCCATATAAGATGTTGCTAAGTGACCAGCAGGTAGATAGTATAGACTGCGTGGACACCATGGAAATAGGGAATGTTGAGAGACTTCAACATGCAACTTTGGGTGGTGCCCAATCTAACCCTTTTAAGCATTTTATTTCCAGAATTTCCCATTTGTATATTCAAAGCACATTGATTGAGGGTAGCTAGAGATGTAGAAAGTGAAGCAATAGCTAAGACAGAGATGCTGGTTGTTTTTTGTTTTGTTTTGTTTTGTTTTGTTTTTCTTCCTCTCAACAGGATTCCAAGTACCCTAAGAGCAGAGTATACAAGGGCACATATACATTGTTCTCACTTTTCTGCGGAATGCTCATAAAATGGCGGATGTATGCATCCATCCCTAGTATTACTTTAAAATACTGATCATTCAGAACAGAAATCCATTAATAATTAAATAAGAAAAAATGGAAATTACTAAAATGCCATAAGAGCTCTCTCCTCTCCTCTTTTTTACATATTCACTTTTGCAAGTTTTGCTCTCTATTTTTATCTCTCCTTCCTTCACATTAGCATATGAATCAATAGGTGCCATGTCAAAGGCACAGGTGCAGAAAAGACACTGTTTCTTGATGCTGATTCTAACTTCCTTAAGAAGAAGATTCTGATAGACACAGCTTGAATTTTTGATAGCCCCAGGGGGGGTCTAGCACAACATCTGTGACCACACCCTCAGCTACTTACTTACGAAAGTTTTGATTCAGAGGATCGAACCTCAGTAACTTATCCCAGAACATAAATGTACTTAGATCATAGCTATGACTATTGTGTATGAGAAGCAACCACAAGCAATGTGTGCAGGTCACGAAACCCTTAATAACCAAGTATACTTCATCTTGAATTGATATTTCAATGCTTTATATGGCAGAAGAGGCCTCTAAATCCTGCACTGAATTCAACTTGCTTTTTTGGTCCTGTTGAAATTAGCTGATTGATTGATTAGTGGCCGGGTCATTTAATTATCTGTGGAGAATTTCAAAAGAAGGTGATGGCTTCAGAGCAAGGGCTGTAGACTGCTTGATGGGACACCCTAAAGCGACAGTCACTGCCATATTTACCAGGCAGCCACGTGAGTGAGCATTTTACACAAGCCCCTTGAAAATATTTCAACAACTTAACGGACAAATTCCTGGTAAATTTAAGGACATTTTCCTTTATCTTATCCCACACATATTAGTATAATAAAGTCCACAAAGCATAAATGACAAAAAGTACATAGGAGTCAAATGGAGCCTTTGAGAATGAAAAAAACTATCCTCTATAAGCCTGGCACAAAATACATACGTGGGAAAGAGCTACATAAAGGTGAATGAGTTATCTGCAGTAAGCAACTCGCTGAGCAGCCTGGCTTAAGTGTCAGGCTTCCAAAGCTTCCTCCCTTCAGAGACTTGTATCTGCTCACTCACTGTCTGGAGCAAGACTCTCATATCAAGCATAATACAAAGAAATGTACTTCCTTGGGACTTCTAGAGTCTCCTGCAAGGCCATGTAGGCCATCATGACATTAGAATCCACATTGTCACTGAACACAATAACATGTAACAATTTGATCTTGTCCCCACAAAGCGAAGGTCTCAGTGTACGGGCTGACAGGGCTGATTAAGTGGCAAAAAAGGATGATGAAAATGGATGTTGCCATGGAATCCAGACTGCATCCCCTAGATTCACCAGGTAGAACTGTGTCTCTTTTGGTGGACAATATATTCTGCTCACCTCTCCTGAGACGCATGTAAAAACTAGATGTTCCTGTGTGCTACACTGATCAGAAAACATTAATGCTTTTTGTCTCCTAAATATTGTTTCCCAATCCTAGAACAGAATGGGCTTATTGCATCAGAAAGGAGACAGTAATACTGTCATGAAGGATATGAAATTTTAAGATACAAAATTTTTAAAGAGCCATTCCAAACTTATCCATTCCCTTGGTGTGAGTAAATCAGGGTTCTTACTACCAAATGAGATCAATATCCAAATTGTAGAGTAGCCTTTGGCAAATCATCAAGTTAGTTAAGGGGTCTACGTCTTCATCTTCTATAAAACAGAACTGACCACAACATACAACACTAGTTTATCTCCTATGAGTAAAGAAAAACCACAGTCATTTATAATTGTAATATATCATTGATTTTTAAGATACATCCTGATTACAGACATGTGAAATATGGCCAAAAAAAAAACCCCTCATGTACATTTTAGAATTAGTGATAATTGGCAAAATTGAGCAGTGAGGCTTAGCAAAACAGTCTTTGGGTCTGCCCCCTTATTTTTCAAGATATGTCTATTTTAGTTCTTAGCTTCCTCTATTTTAAAAAATGATTATTATCATGTGGTGTGTGCACATGTGTCTGTATGTATGGTTGTGCATGCACCAGTGTATGTGTATGGCCATGAGGTAACAACTTGTAAGAGTTGGTCCTCTCCTTCCACCCTGTGGATTCTGGTAATTGAACATAGATCACCAAGCTTGGAGGCATGGACCTTTACCCAATGAACTATCTCACCAGCCCTTTTTTATATTTGTGCTAAAGTCACTGAAAACACCTATAGAAAAGAGAAAAGCTGGAGTTTCTGGGAAAATGCACTTCTGTGTAGTTGCTGCACTAAGACTCTGTGCCAATCAATATCTGAAAGCTGAATCTTTACTCATTCTTCTCAGAACCCAAAGGTACTTATTGAAAGACTCATTCCATGGTCCACACCTGCTCTCAAAGTATTGGTCTTCTCTAGACCATCATCTCCATGTTTCTCATGCACTGTCTCCTGTCCTCTCTTTTCTTAACCCCGTTCCTCTCTCTTCCATCTCTCCATCTCTATTTATTGGGCACCCATACAAGACCAGGTTCCGTGCTATGTGTTGAGAACACAGTGAAAAATCAGGTTCATTATTAGCCTTGCTAGAAAGCAGGAGAGTACCCTGGGGGAAGCCAGGGCCATGCATGTGGTAGGAGCAGCGAAGTGCAGAGCAGATATGGAAACCAGAGAGGCTTTTGCTGTGAAATGACTTCAACTTGAAGACCTGGGCCATAAACAGGAGGTTGCCAACGCCCATAAATTCCTCATACCAGAAAACTGAATGCTGCAGGGAACTGAATTTTCTGCTTTACTAAATAAAAGTCCCAGAACATTGGACCCACCCACTTTCTATTTCCTCCCATCCCTCACCTTATTTGGCAATCCTCCCCAGATCACCTTTGCAATAGACTGTCAGCAGCATCGCTTCCATCCACTAGTAGTGCTCTGCACTCCACACTTCCATTTGGCTTTCTCCATTGTCTTCTCTCCCACCCCTTTCCATTTCATTACATTGGTTTACACAGCATCTGCTACGCGTCTCAGCACAGTTGCCTACACAGTTGGGAGGCAGAGAGGTTTAGCAACTAGTCAAAGATAACAATGCCATCAAGCAGCCAGACAAATTCAAATTCTTCCTGATATCCTACACAGCCAATGATTATAAGGCTACGCTCTGATCCTCCCATTCTCATGATGCTTCTTCTGACAGTGTCAGCCCATAAACATCTTTCCTTAGTCCTTGGTCTTTTTGTTTCAGACTGTGCCATTTGCCAAGGGTTTTAAATGTCTATCCATGTATGTCTGTCAATCTATACATCTGTCTGTCTGTCTGTCTCTGTGAATGTACCTGTCTTCTTTGTGTGTGTCTCTTTCTCTGTCTTTTTCCCCTCTCTCTGTCTCTCTCTGTCTCTCTTTCTCTCTGTCTCTATCTATCTATCTATCTATCTATCATCTATCTATCTATCTATCTATCTATGACTAAGTGTATGTCTACCTGTTTCTCTCTCTGTCTTTCTGTCACTCTGTCTCTCTATTGTCACTGTCTCTCTGTCTGTCTCTGTCTCTCTGTCTCCCTCTCTCTCCCTCTCTGAGTGTGTGTGTGTGTGTGTGTGTGTGTATGTGTGTGTGTGTTTCTCTAGCTGTACACTATGTACTGGTATTTGAGATTACTAATGCATAGTACAGACACAGCCTGCTTCTTTGAGGCAACTCCTCAGCTGGTTTCCTGGTAAGAGGCATTTTTGGTGAGGCTGCACTATTATCACCCCAGAGGCACCAACCAGAGCATTCACACGCTTAACTGGGTTTTCTATTCGAGCAATGCCATGAATGTGGTATGACTGGTAATGAACAAAAACTAAGGACTTAAAAGGCTTTCTGGGCTCTGCATCCCATCCCTGAGTGGCCACACCAGAAAAGTGTTCCTCTCTGAATAAAAAATGAATGCCATTGTGGATGTGAAATTAGATCTCTCCATCAAAATTTCTCAGGACATGAATCCTCAAGTGGATCAGCGCTGGAGTGTACTGGGCTCTATTCTGCACAGTGCCTGAACCACTCCCAGAGTGTTTGCAAGGCACTTAGAGACATGCACCCACCCCACTAGGCTGCCAGTTGATCACTTAGTCCATTACCACATAACGTATTGCTAGAGAGTGGTGAAAGCAGAATTCATCTCCCTATCATTATTTACATGATATATATAGCACTTTCCACTAAAGAGCTTCAGGCTCTGTGCAGGGAATGTTTAATGAGGCACAGTAACTTCTAGGCATCCATAATGAAGTAACCTCAGACAGAAAAAACATAGGGGGAAAGAAAAGAAAAAGGAATGTAGAGAAGCAGAAGATTTCACACAAGCAAATAAAACAGGTATAAATGAAATAAGGCCACTCAGCAAGAGAACGGGTGCCCCTGATGAAGGAGCCCAAGAAATTGCCTAACAAAACATCTCATGAGCTCCACCTGCCCCAAATGTTTTGTAATAGAGAACAGTTTGTTTCACAGTCAGCTCCCTGCTCTATAATTCAACCAACTGTTGGCTAAAAATATTTAGAGTAGTTGTATTTGTTTTGATCAAGTACAATTTTCTCCTGTCTTTATACCCTAAACAATGCACTATATAGTGCTTGCATTACATTAGACTCTGCAGAGTCCTGATGATGATCTATTGTAGAGATGCAGTAGCCCAGAAAGAACTGAAAATATAAAGGATGGCGTGCATAGGTCATTCATACAAGACTTTAAAGGGGACTTCAGCATCCATGGGATTTAGCCTCTCTAGAGAGTTCTGGAAACATCCATTTAAGGAATCCAAAGGAGAAGAGCATTTGGTCTAGGAAATAAGAGAAGTGTTTTTCTGAGGTCATGGGTGTGTTAAAAGCTGAAGGAAAAGTGAGTACATGGAAATATCAGTGTGAATCCAAAAGTGTATTGGTCATCTAGTTAAATATATTGTAACTATCCAGAGGAGAGGGCATGAGCCCTGAAATCTCATTCTAAGAAATAATCAGAGTGACAGCCACATCCTTAGCCTCCCAGGAGTTTTCCATGGTAGACACAGTCTTGTCAGTAGTCACCAGACTAGTCTCTGCTCTAGACTGTTTCCTTATTTGCAACAATTAAACTATGCCATTTCACAGACAAGCCACGCCCCAATCCATCCTGCATACTACCTACTATCCTGGAGTGTGCTGAATACGGAGCATGAGATTGTTAAAGATTATAATTCCAAGTAAATAATCTGGTTACACCTGCATGACTTTCAGGGTTCTGCATTGATCATGTAGGCCAATTTATGGACTGGGAAAAATAAATTAGATTTCCCCTTTGCTTTTTGAAGCAGGGTCTTGCTATGTAGCCCAGGGTAGCCTGCAATTCATTATGTTGACCAGACACCTTTGAACTCAAATTCACAGGTAACCCTCCTCCTCTTCCTCCTCTTCCTCCTCTTCCTCCTCTTCCTCCTCCTCCTTCTTCTTTCTCTCTCTCTCTCTCCCCCCCCCCACCAAATGCTAGTATTATAAGTATGTCAGCATGTCCAGCTAAAATATTTGTAGACAAAAGACCACTGTGTACCTCAGGCTGCCCTAAAACACTCAACCCTTCTGCCATAGCCTCTTGACTCAAGTGTGAGGATTACAGGCATGTGCCACCACATCCAATTTGGTTAGTTGTATTTATCAATTTTAGTCCGGGTATGTCTTAAAGACTATGTTAACTTCCAGCATCTTCTCAAACCACTAATTGCAGCCACATAAGGCTATATCAGCTCATCAAGGTCTCTTTAATCACATATAAGTCTCATTACCAGAATGCCTTCTTTCCAAGAAAATGCCAAGAGGAAAGACACAATTTGAAGGGCTCTGGCAAGGTTTCTCTGGTCATCTGCACAAGATAAACGGTTCCTTTACCTCATTAATTCACATCTTTTGGCATTAAGAACATGCATTATCCTTGCAGTTTATCACCAGCCTCAGAAAACCTTGGAAATTTTTGCAGAAGCTTAATGGCTCAGACTAAAAATGGCAAGCCAAATTCCCCCAGCTGGCATCTGCATGTGCTAGAGCCATTCATTGGATGGATATTGCCTTCCAGATGAAAATTAAGCTGGAAGATAAAATGGGAGATGTTTCAAAAAGTGCCGTGTAATCTCTGGATATATTTGGGGGTGGCTTAATTTCCATTTGTCTAGGCTTTCAGCTGTTTATCATAGAAAGTTCACCAGGGAATGGGAAACCAAGCTTGCATAAAAATTACACGTATTTGTCTCAAAGGACATTCTGTGCAGTGGCCACATTCTTAAGCATAGGGTCACCTCCCTGAACCCACTCATCCACCTAAGTCATTGTTAATGAATTGCAGAGACCTGGGATTCAGTAGTAATAAGTAGTATGGTGGTTAATATTGTGAAGCTGACAGGCTTTGCAGTCACCTGGGAGATCAACCTCTGTACACATCTGTGAGGTGATATTAAGCCCAGATTCATGAGGTTGGGAAGACCCTCCTAAAATGTGAGCATCATCATTCCTGGGATCTTGGACTAAAAGGCGAACAGAGCCGGGGCATTCATCTGCTTCTGCTTCCAGGCTGCAAAGCCCGTGTGACCCGCTGCCTCACCCTCCTACTGCCATGACTTCTCTGCCATGGTTAGCTGCATGCTGTGAGTCAGTACAAAACTGACCTTCCCTAAGCTGACTTTGCGAAGTATTTTATCCCAGCCACAAGAAAGGCAACTCATGTAAGAGGAAAGGGAAGGGTGCTTGGAGCATGTGAAGTTTGCACGTGAGTCAAGAGTTTATCTCTCTTGAATGAATGCATGCACAGCCAACGCCGGAAAACACAAGACCGGTGGAAGGCCTCGTCAACATGTTGAGAGTTGACATTTTCAGAGTTCAGAGGTATTTTGAGAGAAGTGATAGTTGAGTAGTCGTGACGACTCAGAAAAAGGACAGTAGCTACAGTTAGAAACCAGGAAGAGGACCAAACCCTAAACTTTTTCTTCTTTATGTTAATGTTTGGTCTCCATGTTTGGGAATTGTGTGCACCCTTGGTGCCTATAGAGTTCAGTGGGCATCAGATCCCCTTGAATTGGAATTACGGCTGGGTGTGAAGTAGCATGTGGGTGCTGGGAACCAAACCCAGGTCCTATACAAGAGCAACGAGTGTTCTTTCCCTCTGAATTTTACCTCTGGCTCTTGTTAGACCCCCTGCAGGTAGAGTTAGAGCAGTCACTGCTTATGCAAAAGCAAGGGCATTCTCCTAAGTACCAAGCCGCTGCTCTAGCCACAAAGGCTGTGTTTTGAGAGGAATTATAAGAGTCAGAGGGTGACACATTCCTTCCCAGTTTTCCTGAAGTCCTGGGAAGTCACAGCCTCCATGTCTCTTCAGGTCTCTTCCCACAGGGAGAGGATGAGTGGTGAGGAGAAGGAGAAGTCACTGGAGCAACAAGGAGACCAGGAGAGATGTGATTCTATGACCCCAGCACTATAGAAAGGGAAGCAAGAGTGCTGTGAATTCTAAGCCAGCCCCATACCGTCACTGGAGCCTGTCTCTCTCACACACAAACGTGTCCCCCAAAGGAAACCAAAAACAAGAGGAAAGAAGAAGGAAGGAAGGAAGTGAGCAGAGGTGTGTGGTTGAAAGCCAAAAATCCCAAGTGGGTCTGAGAGATACAGAGGTAACTGATGATGGCTGGTGCAGAGCAGGAGGAGCTGTGCCAGGAGCAATGGTCCAGAGATAACTATCCCTGTGTTTCCACTTCTGCCCGTGAGGGCACCTAAGGACCTCCTTCCCAGGTACAGAGAGCCTCCAGCTTCTGGCTAGGCCAGCTCGCCTGCTTCCTAACACCTTCTTACTACTCAGTCCCAAATGCTGAACTGACAGGGAAAGCTGCGTGGGCTGCTCTGGAGCAGCGCGGAGATGTGCAGGGGGAAAGGATGCTTGATTCGGCAGACTCTCTGTATCCCTTTATAGTGTAACTTGCCATAATTTCTACAATGCACTTTGGGTCTAGAGTCACGGTGCTCACTCAATTAGATAAATCTTCTGTCAATAAAGAGACAACTTGTTTCATTAGTCCGGGTTATTTTTCAGCTGAACAAACAGTTAAGTGCAGGAGGTTCTTTAGATGTGTGCTCCTCATGGAAGAGGCTTTCTAGAATAATAAGTCCAAGCTGCTTACTGTAACGCTGGAAAGATAATGCAGCTGAGCTCTATTAACCCACTTAGAGGTGCATCTGTTCCTGGGGGACACAGCAGAGTCATACCTGTTGTGCAGACATCCCTGTTCTCATGTAATTAGAGACCAGAGATGACACAATGCTGCACTCATCGTTGTGAACCCTAAAGCCTTCAGATAAACACAATCACCATATGGATAACTGAGTAACTGAAGAAATGTGCTTTTTTTAGGGCAAATAAACATCCTCTTCGTAGAAAGTTATTGCATGTGGAAAATGGCATATGAAAAATGAAATCCCTCCCTCTTTCCTTTTCTCTCCTCCTCCCCTCTCCTCTACCATATGGAATAGGCTGTGGCTGTGGCTCTTTTTAGGGGGTACAAGGATGGCTGTCTTCCAAAGGCAGCCCTCAAGGCATGGCATGGATCAGAGAAGAAGAACAGAAGTTGAGCACACAACACAGGAGTCAGTGGGGTTCATTCCCCTGCCCTGCAGGCATGAATGATGGCTAATCCTGTGGCTAGAGGAGGTAGTTATGTCCCGGAACCTGCTGGTGGCAGTTTTTTGATTATAAGAATTTGGGGGAAAGAAAATTGCTTGGAAACACTTCAAAGAGCAAGCTGAAAGTCTCTCACTGTGCCTGAAGGGGGCTGAGTACTACACAGAGCTCTGATGATAACGACTTCCACAATCTAGCTGACCAACAACTGGTTGCCAGTAAGCACTGTTCAGCCCAACTCCCCATCTGTGGCTCATGCTGTGTCCATCATCTGAGGGCTCCTCCTGTCACTCAATCTCCTGCCTACCTACTTCCAATGATCACTGCAGAACTCAGCTTTTCTGAATAGCTCCCTGGATAACTCCAGCTCTTGGCTTCCTTCTCCTTCTGAACCTCTACATTACTTATTGTCTGCTATTTCTGTGTCCCAAATGTATTTCACAAAGCATGATAATGCCAAGATTATAAATGGAGCTGGACTATATTCTTATACTGTGGTTGTTTTGAAGAATAGACTTCAATACCATTTGTATCTTCAATACCAAGAACTACCTATAATCAGAGCCCAGTTTCTTTTGAAATAGAGAACACATTTATATATAAATGTCCTTAGGTTAGTATGTATCCTTCTTGGTAGGAGGCCAACCTCATGCCTTCTGTGGCCTAACAAGGGATAAGGGATGGGCAGAAGGGAAGCTACCCAGCCGCTGCTCTTCTCAATATGTTTAGATTCTACTACCCCAGAGAAACCAATCAGAACCAGCCCTGAATGTGGCCATTCTGTGAAAGGACAGTGTATGTTGAAAGTTTCCATGGCAGTAGAAACAGGGGCCAGGAGGCATGCAATCACATTTGTCAAAGGTTGCTTGGTCTCAGCTTCACCATCATGGTGCTGTTGTGCCATAGGCAAAACAGAGGATTGACCTGCCATTACTCTGGATTCTTACCCTTGGTTCCAAGGGGTGTGGCTGGCTGGAGAACTCCACAAGAAACCAACTAAAGAAATCTGGCTAGCAAATTTCCATACTAGAGAGGGTCTTTCATTGGTGTAACATGAACTGTAGCTGCCCTTGAATTCTTCAGCACTGACCCTGGACCCTGAGCATGCCTTTGTGACTAAGGAGATTCTCCATCAGTTGAGTCCTTACTTACAGGCACACCTGTTGCACCGAACTGGTTCCATTGTGAGTAAAAGAGCAAATAACCATTACCAAGTCCTGATCATCATTCATAACCTCTGAAATCACAGATGCCGTTCTTGTCCAGCTCAAATACATCACCCTGGAGGACATATCTATGCCCTGGCTCTGCCCTCTCTAGGCTTCAGCCCTGATCCTAAACATTTGAAACTTGTATTTCCAGTCACTCACTGCTGTTCCCTGACTAGAATAATTCAAGAGAGCAATGGAGACAGAACAAATCTTACTTTCAGACCCAAAGTCATTCACCTGCGGCTCCCCTATCTTCCATCTGATCATGTATTTGGGTGGTCCCCGGAGATGCCTACCATGACGTAACCACCAGTTTACTGAAAGTCAAGAGGGCATCATTCTTAACCTTCACTCTGGTATTCCTTCTCAGATTTTCTTTTTAATAAAACATTTGGAACCAAAACACACTTCTAAAGTCTCAGACACCAGATGAGCAATAGCTATATTAAAAGGCAAGCCTTTCTCCTCCTTTCATAACTTAAAAACTTAGACCTCACAGGGCTTAGCCAGCTCTTTAAAGTTACCAAAATAAATCTTAAGGGTGTTTCAGGTTTTAGTTTTGATGCTCAGTCAGCTTAGAAACAGAGATGGATTTTTGTGCTTCCCATATCTTTTGAAGACGGGCTCTCCAGGGCAAAGAGTTTTTCACAAGCAATAACAAAAATGGGCAAAACAGCCAGTCAGCCTCACAAGTTTATGACACAACCTGGTTCCTGCCCAGGACCTGCATTTCCTCAGGCTTGTTTTTCTCAAACAGCCCTTAAAGTGAAACAGTGCCTGGTTATCAAGTCACACTACCTTTGGTCTGTGTTCTAGAAGGCTCCATTCTGGCCCTTCCCAGATGAAAGGAGGCAAGTGAGCTTCCTGATCCCAAACCCATTTATAGAGAGGACTCTCCGGGTCCTTATGACTCCACTGGAACTTAGCAATAGCTCAGTGTCTTTCTATGGCAACAATGTTACGGGCCTGACATTGGAATTACCCACTGTACAAGGCTCAATTAAAAGAATAGTTCAAGTATTTTAGTAATAGTCAGAGCTAAGCAATTTACTTAAAAGTTATTTCTGCTCATGGTCTTGAGAATGAAATTTGAGAGCTGAAGAGCTATTGGGAACCATCCACTTCAACCATTCACTTTAGATTCTGGCACCATCTGTAAGACTAGACTTCAGCTTTGTTTAGAGCCTCAGTTCTAAGTATTATAGTGGCACAAATACTTTTCTGAATCCTGTTTCAGAAAATATGTGAAGATGTGTTTTGAAGTTTAGAATTGAAGAGCATCCCATAATACAGTATATATGAAAAAAAAAGTTGGACTTCATAGATTACATCATTTATGCCTGGACATCAGAATGCTTTGACATTTGAAGATAGGACTTTCAAAAGTTAATTAAGCAAAAGGCTCTAATCCAGTATGACTAGCAACCTTATAAGAAAAGAAAATTCTAACACAGTCAAGCCAAAGACAAAACACTATAAAAACCAGGGGACAGACCAGGCAGGGTCTCACACATACCCTTACACCCAGTACTTTAGAAGCAGAGGCAGGTGAATCTCCGAGATTCTGAGGTCAGCCTCCTCTACATAGCAAAGTCTAGAACAACCAGAGCTGCATAATGAGACACTTTTAAAAAACAAAACAAATCAAAACCCAGAAAGAGGTAGCCATCTAGAAGCCAAAGAGAGAGCCTTGGAAGTCAATCCTGACAATATTTGACCTTGGATATATGATCTACATATCTGTGTAGGGCAAAGGTCCCATCATTTTAGTGTCCTGGTCAGCTCCACAAAGTGAATGCAATCTATAATTTTGGGCTAACTTGGGTCAGCTTCTACTTTTCCCATGGTTTAGGAAAAAAAAAAAAAAAAGGTCTTCATGTTTTCAGAAGAAAACCAAGTGTGAACCAACCCTATCTGTAGGCCTGCGGATGAATTATATAATCCTGCCATGAGTCTGGAGTTATAAACTAGGTCATGGAACAGCAGAGATATCAAGTCCTTTCCATCCTGTAGCAGTTCCTTCACAGCCTGGCTGCCCACTGTGCTATTAAAAAGCTTCAGAAGAGTACAAAGCATGCCAAGGAAATGACTCCTGTTATATAAGGTCCTCTGCAAGGAGGTCAGGAACTGGCCGTTCATGAGCCTTTGCAGTTCTGGAAGCTTCAGAGTCTTTGAATTCTGCAACCTTCCTACATCTTCCATTTTAGCACCATTTTAGGTAACTGACATTCTCCTTTTTGTTCTGCTCACATCTCGGTTTGGTTTCTCTAGTGTGTAACTATAACTCAACTTGTTTCCTATTCCTAGCAATACTAACAGCTATGCTGGTGATGGTGAGAGAAGGCAAAGCTCACACTTCTGCAAGTCACTCTTCAGACCTCTTTTTCTTTCTTTCTGTTTTGTTTTGTTTTGTTTTGTTTTGTTTTGTTTTGGTTTGGTTTGGTTTGGTTTGGTTTGGTTTGGTTTGGTTTTTTCAAGACAGGGTTTCTCTGTGTAGCCCTGGCTGTCCTGGAACTCACTTTGTAGTCCAGGCTGACCTCAAACTCAGAAATCTGCCTGCCTCTGCCTCCCAAGTGCTGGGATTAAAGGCGTGCGCAACCACGCCCGGCTCAGACCTCTTTTTCATTCATGAGAATGAAGGGTAAGAAGCCTGTGTGTTCTTGTTGTCATTCATCCCTTTAAAGAGCTGAGAATACTAGGGGATATCCAGGTAAAGGACTTTGTCCAACATGACATAATTAGTGGAAGAATTAGAACCTGTGCCCTGGCATCTAAGACAGAGTCCAATGTAGGATTGTAGCCAGTCACCCTGCGCGTCTCCGACTGTACAGTTTCCATAGGCAAAAACAGAGAGCTTGCATATACAATCTAATGATGAATATGCCTCTCTGTGCACATATGCAAATCGTTCAAATGTCCCATTTTGTTCTTAAAGTAAATTCTCAATAATGTAGTTATTGGAAAAAGCATTGGACCAAAAAATTAAAATATCAAAGATTTGATTTCACAGTCTTCTGACCTAAGAAAATTATATGTATATACTGGCAAAGTTAAACAAACATATAGTCGGAAAAAACAGGGACATAATTGTCAGCAGGACTCAAAGTCTTCTGAATGTCGACCATGCCTCAGAACTTCATCATAACACATGGATCCTCTAAGCTCCATTTGCAGGGCAAAATATTGCCTTCAAGTCTCTTGTTTCCTTCAACTAGTGAATGGGACTTTGGGGGGGGGAAGAATGGGGGTAGTTCTTTGAATGAGAACATCCCCTAGAGTCTCAGATATTTGAACAATCAGTTGCAGTTGGTGGCGGTATTAGAAAGTGAGAGGTGCCACCTTTCTGAGAAGTTTGTCACTGGCGTGGGCTGACTTCATGTCCTATTCTTTCTCTGTTTCTTGCTTGCAGTTCAGGATGTGAGCTCTCAGCTCCCTGGTCCTGCTACAATGCTTGCCTACTGCTATACCTGCCCACCACGTTGGACTCTTATCTCTCTTGACCCTCTAATGCACATAAGCTCCATCTCCAGTAACTTGCTTTGGTCATGGCATTTTCCTGCAGATACAGAAAAGTAACTAATACACAGATGTGTTGAAGCATCTGAAGATTATAAAATAATACTAAACTGTCTAGGTGGGCTACAATCCAAAGCCAAATATCCTTAAGAGATGCATACCCAGCTGCCTCATGTGACATAGTGGACAAGAAGAGTTGCAATAACACTTTATTCCACAAAGAGAGGGATTGAAAGAGCATTGGAAATCACAGAGTGGGTGATGAGACAGATAAAACACAGAGAACCATATGGGCGATATAGCAAGAAGAAGCAAAAAGAGATGTTTCATTCAAATATTAGCTGGAGGTCCTATCTAAACAGAGACCAGCAATCCCTACCACACAACAGTTCCCAGGTCTACTAAGTTTTAAATCCAACCGAGGATTCTGGCAAAACACTGGGTCCTCTAAAACACTGGGTCAACAGGAAGTCATCTTTGTCGCTCTGAATGTTTGGAGTGCTGTGGCTGGGCACCATATTCAAAGGAAACCTGACATTGGGTGCTGAGCTTCCATACAGGTTCCCATAAATAGAAACAGGCACAAATACGACAACCTGAAGACAAATGAACTGAATCTCGAGTAGAAGACAGCCATGAGAAGCAGTCTTAAACAGGAGGAGGGTCAGGCATTGACACATCAGAACTTCAGGTGTCCAGAGGCTGTGTCGTGGTGATCTTCTTTGTATGCTTTGTGAAATTATTCAAATGCTGCTGTCTGTGCCCGCAGAGATCTGACTTCAGGCCAGACTTTGATACTGTCATTTGTATGAAGCGTCTCCTGCCTCTGTATTTTGTGAACATTGTTCTCCATCACCGTCTGATTAGTTAAAGAAAGAACTGAATGGCCAATATCTGAGGCAAGAGAGGAGAGACAGAACCTCTGGCAGAGATAGGGACCCTGGGAAGGAATCTCAGACATGGTGAGGGGCCAAGCAGAAGCAGAGAAAGAAGGAGGGACCATAACTAGAGACTGAGAGGTAATGGGCTGCATGGTGGGACATAAGTGTTCTTGGGTTAGCATAGCTGAGAATCTGCCCAGCTATAGTGCCAAAACTTATAGTAAATGTAAAAGGTCCCCAGGACATTATTCAGGAGCTGGCAGTCCCAGAGAGGCTAAGATCGGGCCGTTACATATAGAATCAGCAGAGCCGATCGTGATGACTGGCTCTTGAGTCCTTCACTTGAGGGCGAGTGTGGACACAGGCAGGCGGACTTTGAGTTGGTTCCAGCAGGGTGCTGGATACTGAGAAGTTTTGAAAGCTAGAAGTCTAGTACTCCTGAATAAATCTGAATGTTGCTGGCTTCCCACACTCCCCCAATACACTTGGGAGACTTAACCTGGCCAAAGCAGAAACTACGGACAGGACATGAGTGGGAAGAGAATGCATGGCCCACAGGTCGCACAACTCAGTGTTAGCAGGTTCATGGTTGACAGAGAGGCAGAATATCTGAAAGAAAGAGAGGTATGGACATGTCTGTCGGTGGGCCAGTCCAGTTTAGCAAAAGCATCAATAGTAGAAATGGCAAAAGTCTCCAAGCCAACTGATTCCTTCCACCAACATATCTCAGCCATCACAACACCTCATTTTGTTTAACTTTCCAAAAATTTCAGTTTTTGCCTCTTGTGCCCACTACTACTTTCTAAATATTTTAGTGATATTTCCATTTTGTTTTATTTTATAGAACTTTAATGTTTATTTGGATTCTTCTTGGATTTATCTAACTTGATTATCTTGCTTTTCTTTATGGGGAAATTCCTTGCCCCTTCCTCATAGGCGGACATGCTTGTCACTCTAGTGGGGTGTGTGTGTGTGTGTGTGTGTGTGTGTGTGTTCGTGTATATGTGTACACATCTGTGCGGAGGCCAGAGGATGACCTCAAGTGTCATTACTCAGGTGACATCCACATTTACTTTTGGAGAAAAAACCTTTTATTAGCCTGGAAGCTGCCAAGTGCCCATCAAATACCAGGTACCTGCAAGTACAGACAAACAACACCAGAACTGGCTTTAAAGTCTTTTAAAAAAAAAAAGTTTCTGGAGTTCAACTCAGGTCTCCATGTTTACAAGGCCAACACTTACCCAGTGAGCTATGTCCCTGGTCTCTCATCTTTTTTCTTGTTTTTCCTTTTCTTTGTTTTTGAGAGTGTAATTTAAACACAATATTTCTCCCTCTCTTTCCTCCCTCTAACCCCTCCTATACCCACCTGGCCATGCTCTCCCTCAAGCCCATGATCTGTCTTTTCATACCTTACTTCTCATGGGTTTCCCCTTCTACTGGTTGTCCTAAGACCCAAGCAAGTATGAACACCCATGCTTTTCAAGAAAGCAATAAGGAAATGACCCCTCTTGTTTGCCTCAAAAAAGTAAAGTAATAAGTATTCAGCCATGAGTCATACCAGCTCTCTGGAAATTTCCATTACCTGTAGTACATTTCCAGTTGCAGTTGGGATATGTTTGTCTAGCTTTAGACCTTCTTACGCATTTAAACTTGAGTCAATATTGACAGCGAAGTCTGCCTTGTTTTCTCTGCCCAAGGATTCTCTGAAATATGCATATAAGTCTTTCTTTCCTTAAGATGCTGCTGTACGAAATGACAAAAGCCAATATCTAAGCAAGCAGAATAGAAGTGCTTGGTCAACATGCTACCAATGCTTTGAAAAAGGACAGGGGAGGAAATGTGTTATTTTGAACTACTGGCTCTGCCTCCCTTTCCCCATGGTTACCTCTGGCTGAGGTCAATCTTCACCAACCCTGTATACAGGGCATGAACTCAACGATCAGTTTGCCACTGTACCGGTTCACTTACTTATAGCACCTTACTGAGCCCTCATAATTTGATGCATGGTCCCTCAGTAAGTATGAGTTTGAAGGAGAAGAAATGATGGAGGCCGTTGCTGAAAATTAAGAAGACAGTTAAACCTAAGAATACTGACAAGTCCAAACAGGAAGTAAAGGTTTTTGCTAGTTCCCACTGGTCAATCCAAAAGGCAAGCCAAACAAAACAGTGATGGGGATGATCCAGTGTTGGTACTTGTCACATGTGTGTCTGGAATTTCCAGAAGGCATGAATTTCTATAACTATAAACACTCAATAAATATATTTTATTAAGTAAATGGGACTGGGGTGGGGATAAGGTTGATATTGTACAGCACTGGAAAAGGGAACCTAACAATAACTTAACTAAGTGTGATAGGCAGGGGGGATGAAAACTGGCCTAAATTAAGAAAAATTGTGCCTTGATTACTTTTCATTTGCCATGTTAAAACATCAGGATCAAGGAAACTTTAAAAAAAAAAAAGAGTTTAATTGAGTGTATGGCTTCAAAGGGTTAAAGTCTATGGTGGCAGAAGGAAGAATTGATGGAAAACACCAGAGAGATCAGATCTTGAACCACAGGCACAAGGCAGAGAACAGACTGGGAATAGCACTGGTCTTTTGAAACATCAAGCATGCCTGCAGTAGCACACCCCCTCCAACAAAGTTACAGCTTTAAATCCTTCCCAAACAGTTCTGCCAACTGGACCAAGCAGTCAAACCTGAGTCTACAGGGTCCATTCTCGTTCAAACCACAACAAATAGTAATACCTGTACAATATAACAATTATAACGGTAACTAATACTAATTGAGAACTTATTCTCCAGCATTACCTTGAGCTCTTTGTTTTATTTTATTGAATCTTCATATGGGCCTAAGAGATGAACACAATTATCATCTTTATACAAAAGAGGGAATGGAGGCAAAGGCATATGAAATAACATAGAACCCTCCAAACACAAGGTGTGTGAACTCAGATTTTGTACTCACAGTATTCCAAAAGTGCTTAGAGCCAGCAGATGCTGTGCAGTAGGGCAGACCTGCTTCCAGTCTAAGCATTCGACATGTGTTATCCCACTTCACCCTCAGGGCAAACACAGTGGCGTGGCATCAAAGCAAAGATAAGATTGTCTGTTCTAAAGACCTCAAGTTTCATACTGTAAGCAAATGGAGAAGTCTCCAAAGAGTATTTCCTGTAGTCACCTCTAACTTCAGCACATAGATCTCATATAAATTATTTCAATTTTGTCTTCAATATTTACATATATCTTAATCCAGTAATAAACATCAATTGCTCGTCTTTCTCTTACCTGGCTATAGGCCAAGATATGTGGGTTTTATATGCTACTAACCCATATGGTATATTTACAGTTTTGCTTTCATAAATGCTGGACTCTCATTTCCAGAGTTGTTTTATTCTCTTATTTCCTCTGAAGACAGGAATAAACAGCCCTATAAAACATGATTATTTAGAACATGATACAGTAAAAAGAGCTTTAGGCTATTTATAGTAATTAGACCATAAAGGGGGAGACTGTATGTATATTTGTTATGTTCATAAAATGTAACACATGGAAATAAATTCTGACAGTGATGGTGGGAAATTTGTGTGTCACATGTCAGCATATAACCCTGGAATTCACACTTCAAGCTTGTCAAGATGCTTCCATTTTGGACCTGAGAGCATCAGATCACCACAATAAATGCTAGCTAGCCTTGGCTAATCATGAGTGACACCTCACGGTCACATTAGAATTTTCCTCCCCTCCCCTAACCCCTCTTATTTAGGTCCTTTCAGGATAATGCCCCGATAACACAGAGTCACATCTCCCTTAAACTTAGATCTCAGGGTCTCCTAGATTGCCTGAAGCTAATTTCTTAATACCCCAGGAACTATCACAGTGGCAGACACACCACTTAGATGCAGTTGCTGCAGTGACTGCCTTCCCTGGCTCAGGGGTACCGAATCCTGTGTCCCTGCTCAGTGCAAGAAGCTTTAGTCCCCACCCTAGCTTCCTACAGTGGGAGCATCATCTCAAGTACAAGTCAAAAGGACAGAGTTACAGATGAGGTCCATCATCTCTAGGCATTATAATGCAATCAAATGTGGGTTATGCATCCATAAAATAATTATAGGATGGCCCCACATTTTGTTAATTATAATTTCTCACTAAATCTGGAGATAGTCATATTCAGATGACAGCTGAGTATGGTACAATTCTTATTTCTACAGTGGCCTTTGGTAAGGGCTAAGTTGCTGGGGGAAGCAGTCCTTGGAAGTCAGTGGTTCTCATCTGAGGAGATGCTAGGAAGAGCAGAAAGATGATGCAGAATACGCAGCCAGAGGCACCAAGGCTCCCAGAATCTGAGAGGAGCACTGAGAGAAGACCAATAAGTTTGACAAGCAAACATGTGGGGGAAAAGATGGAAGGAAGTCACCTGATTGCATAATGTAATATTCTCCCCTCCTCCCGGGCAACTGTTAATATTTTCTTCACTCCCAGAAATGCACAATTGAGTGGATGTTCTTTGAAAGGATCACAAAAGTTTGCTCTCATCACACAGCTGTGGTATCTACTACAATGAAATATCTTAATGAAGTAAGCTGGCAAGTATTTGAAGCCCTACTTCTCAGCAAGGCTTCATTCCAGCCAGTCCAGGAAGATATAGTTTAAAACAAGTTATCTTTCCTGAGATCCCCTGTACTTCCGTGTTGGCACCTCTGGCTGCACTCACTTCTTCCTGGGTGAGGAGGTGCATGCAGAAGCCTGACTTGATACATTATGCATGCCTTGAGAACATTGTGTGTCTGAGATGCTTTTGTGACTTCTCCTTGGCCAATATAGGATTTGAAGGCAGTAAATATTTGCTCAGTGGCTGAAAACTAAAACAATAGACTCCATGTGTCCTGTATACAGATAGGAGGGACTTTGGGTGTGAACTGAACAGCCTGGAGTGGAGATGGCCGGTTAAAACACTTAGGCAGACAAAGATCCTGAGCTCCTTCGGGAGGATAATAACAGCCTTGGGTCAGATTGCTGCACATAGAGACTTCTACAAGGGAAGGGTGAGCCTTCTGGGAAAAGCATTGAGATCACATTCTAAGTATGCAGCTCTTTATTAACTATGGCCACACTGTACCTGTAGAAAAAGAGAAAAATAGGTCCTATCTGGTTTGGGTTGAAGTGAACAGTTTGAGCTGAGGACAGAGAGTGAAAAAAGTAATGGTAATTCTATGCTATATACGATGTATACATATTTTAAGAGCTGGAATATACTGTGTAACTTTAATTTTTTTCAAAACCTATTTTTAATGATGGTCCTTGAACACTTTAACCTTCCTTGTAGCCCACCACTCACCAGAGTTAGGGGAAAAGAAAGGATACAGGGGAAGTGGACCTGTTTAGAAAGGTTCTTTGGGGCAACTCCTGTCTGTCTTGTCTAGAAATTGGCAGTTCTGTTCACAGGTTATCAGGCAGTGGCAGCTCGATCCACTAACAAACACTTCACAGATACACCAGCAGTCCAGTTCAGGTAGCAATAGTGGTGACAGGACCTAGCAGAGTTAGCCAGGCCTCAGCCTTGGCTAGAGTCAGGAGGAGGGACCCAGAGGGACACCAGGAGAAGTTCTCAGCTGTGTGTCTCTTAGGGAAGCAAAGGTCAGCAAAGACTCAAGGAGGCCCAGAAGCACTGCACAGCTAGCTGTACCAGCAAGCCAAGCTCTGCCTCTGACCTTCAGTGGAGCCCTATTTATACCCTCCAAACATCACGTGTCCTCAGCACAGGTCTTGCCTTGGCACATGAATCCTATCAGCCTGGGTTCACACAAGTGGCAAGAAACTGCAGCACACCACCAGAAGTGTTTTGATGTGTTTCTCTCTATGGTATCCCAACAAATGCAACTCAACTATACAATGTAAGGCAGACTAATACATGTGTATCATTCGCAACAAATCCTTCATCATGTGTCATTCACATGCTTGCTTTAGCAGAACATCCTCTCTCCAGTGTCTGCTTCAGCAAGACATTCCTTCAGGAGTCTGCCTTAGCCTTTCATGCCTGAATCCACTTTTTTTTTTTAGGGGTGGAGGGTCAAGGCGTGGTTTCTCCATGTAGTCCTGGCTGTCCTGAAACTTACTCTGTAGACCAGGCTAGCCTCAAACTTAGAAATCTGCCTGCCTCTGCCTCCCAAATGCTGGGATTAAAGGCGTGTCCACTTTTATGAAAGTTCCTTCACATGTTTGCTCCAGCAAAACGCCATCCAACCGACTTTCTTTCTTTTCTTTTTATTCTTGTTTGTTGTTGTTGTTGTTGTTGTTGTTGTTGTTGAAGACAGGGTTTCTCTGTATAGCCCTGGCTGTCCTGGAACTCACTCTGTAGACCAGGCTGACCTCAAACTCAGAAATCCACCTGCCTCTGCCTCCCAAGTGCTGGGATTAAAGGCGTGTGCGACCATCACCCGGCTTCCAACCGATGTTCTAAAGAACCCTTAAGTTTCCACATCAATACTGAAAACAATGAAATATAAACAGTATACAGCATTTCTAATTTAATATGGAATATCATTTTTATTTTAATTAAAATGTGATTCAATCACTACCTTCTCTCTTTTCCTCTCTCCAGATCTTCCAAAGACCCCTTCCTCCAACTCCTTTCATGGCCTCCACTCTCAAATTGATAAATTGAAAGTTTTGTTTTTATTATATTTACACACACACACATATATATATATATATATATATATATATATACATATATATACATATATATATGCACAAATATGGACAAATATATAAATACCTTCTGCTAAGTTTGATTTGTTTGTTTGCATATTTATGGCTGCAAGGTTGACCACTCTGCACTGGATATCCAGTGTGGGGGCTCTTCCATGGGAGAGGCTAATTCTCCCTCTCTTAGTATTCATTGTTACCTGTAGTTCTCTGTCTATGAGTTGAACCCAGTGAGATGTTTTTTTTCCCCTTTCATGCTAACATGTCTATTGATATTCCCATTGTTCTGTTCTGGTTAATGCTTTTTAGTTTTATTAAGTCCTACTTGTCAATAGTCAAGCTTAATTCTTGAGCAAATGGAGTCCTGTTCAGAAAGTTCTTTCTTGCACATACATCTTGTTGAGTACTGCCAATGTTTTCTTCTACAAATTTTAGCATTTCAGGTCTCAAAATGAAGTCTTTGACCCACTTGGTGAGGATATTTTTGTGCAAGTAATAGATAGGGGCCAAATTCATTCTTCTCCCTGTGAGTGCCCAGTTTTCCCAGTACGATTTGTTAGAAATGCTATCTTTTCTCCAATGTATGGTTTTGGTTTTAGGTTTTGGTTTTTGTTTGTTGGAGTTTGATAGGGTTTTTTCCCTCTTTGTCAAATATCGGATGACTGCATTTATGAGTATTCATGTTTGTGTCTTCTATTTATCCCATGGTCTACATGTCTGTTTTGTGCTAGTACTGTGTTGTTTGTATCACTATAACACATCTGAAGGACAGAATGGCAGTGTTTCCAGTATTATTCTTTTTGCTCAGGGTTGCTTCGGCCCTACAGGTTGGTTGCTGCATATGAATTTCAGGATTGTTTTTTCTAATTCTGTGAAGAGCATGGTGGGTATTCTGATTAGGATGGTATTGAATCTGTCCACTTCTTTTAGTAGGATGACCATTTTCGCAATATAAATTCTACCAGTCCATGGACATGGGATACATTTCAATTTCCTAGCATCTTTCTCAATCTCTTTCATTAGAAATTTAAAATTTTCATTGTAGAGTTCTTCGACTTTTCTTGGTTAGGTTTACTTTGAGATATTTTATTGTCTTTAATGCTGTATTAAATTGTTGTATCTCCATGATGTCTTTTTCGGTGTGGTTGTTGTTAGTATTTAGAAAGGCTACTACATATCATAGTTTGGTGGGGTTTTTTTTTATACTAACAGTTTCCTGAAATTGATTGTTTTAGAAATGTAAACAACCTGAGTGTTCTTCAGCTGAGGCATACATACACTCAGTAGAATACTCTTCAGCTGAGTTTTGGGGATACTTTATGTATAATATCATATGCCATCTGCCACCGGGAATAATTTAATTTCTTCTTTTCCTATTGTGTGACTTCTATTTCTTGCCTTCTTGTTCCAGCTAGAGTTTCCAGTGCTATACTGAGAAAGAGTAAGGATGGTGGTCAGTACTGTCTCATTCCTAATTTTCAGAGAATTGCTTCAAGTTTTTCCTCCATTCAGGATAATGCTGGCTGTGGGTTTGTCATATAAAGCCTTTATTATGCTGTGCTATGTTCTCAGCCCAACTCTCTCTGGGACTTTTACTTTTGAAATTATAATGCAATTATAACATTTTCCCTTACATAACCTCTTTCCAAATACCTACCTCTCATGCTCTCCTTCAAATTCATGGCCTCTTTTTTCATTAATTATTATTATATATTTATATGTATAATATATATATGTATATTATTTGTGTATACTATGCATTTATAATATATACTATCACATATATATAATTATGTATATTATATACATAATCACATACATATACATATGTATTTTAAATATAACCTGTTTAGTCCATATAATGAAAACTATATGTATGTTTTCAGGGTTGACTGCCTAGCATTAGACAGCCAATTGGTGTGCTTGTCACTGGGGAAGGCCACTTCTCCTATTCCCTGCCTTTCCCAATTGCCTGTCATTCTTTGTGAAGGCTTAAAGGCTTATGACTCTTAATTTTACATTTTGGCATGTTCACTGGTATTATTCTTGTTCAGCTCATGTTGGGGCAGTCATGATGGTGATACTTTATGGTAAGACTATGCTGGTTTAGTAAATTGGTGGTTATACATTCTCCTCCAATAACCTCGACTTCACTAGCACTGAGTAATCAGCTAGGTTTCTAGTACCAGGCATGGTCTTCTTGTTGAGGAAGACTAATTGGAAAGTGGTTGGTTACCACAAAGGTATGCATGCCACTACTGCATTCTTAGGATTATCACACCATGCTTCACTGATGTGGTACTATGAACTCTTTCATCATGAAAGCATGTTGGATTTTATCAAAGAGTTTTTCTGTATCTATCGATAACATCATGTGATATTTATGTCTGTAAGTTTATTTATTATATTCATTAATTTATGTATGCTGAACCAAATCTGTATTTTCAGGAAAAATTCAGCTTGATCTGAGTGAGTATCTTAATATCCCTGTATTTGGTTTGCTAGTATTTCATATATGTTCATATGGGATGTGAGTTTGTAGTTTTGGTTTTCGTTCTTTTGGGTTGTTGTTGTTGTTGTTGTGTCTTTAGATGGTTTGGATTTTAGAGTAATCCTGGCTTCCAAAAATGAATTTTGGAGTGATCCTTCTGTTTTTATTTTTCTGAATAAATTCAAAAGTATTGGTTATAGTTCTTCCTTGAATTCTGATGTGAATATATCCTGGCCTTGACTTTTGAAGTTAATTTTTTTTTTAATTACTGTTTCAGTTTCTTTCCTTGTTATTGGTCAATTTATGTTCTTGGTTTAAATTTGTGTTCTTATGTTCTTGGTTTAAATTTGGTAGTTTAAATGAATCAAGAAGTTCACCCCCATTTCTTTTAGGTTTTCCAACTTCATGCAGTACAGGTTTAAATGTGTTTCCTTACAACGGTCTGTAATTCTTTGGCGTCTGTTATTTCCCTGTTCATTTCTGATTCTGTTATTTGGATCATTTGTATTTTGTTGTTTGGTTGGTTTGGTTTTGAGCTAGTTGCACAAAGATCTATCAGTCTTGTTTATCTTATCAAATAATCAGCTCATATATTCATTGATTATTTGCATCATTTTCTTTGTTTCTACTTCATTGATTTCTGCTTTGATTATCATTGCCATCTACTGGGTCTGGTTTGTTCTTGTTTTTTCATATTCTTGATGTGCATCATTAAGTGTTCTATGATCTCTTAATGTGCTACCACAGGGTTATAAATGCCTTAGAATTGCTCATAATATATCTCAGAGGTGGTGATATCTTATGATTTTACTTATATTTAGTTTTAGAAATATTTAGAATTTTTCTTGACCTTCCTTCCAGTCACCATTCAGTAATAATTTGTTTGGTCTCTATGATGGCATATACTCACAAGGGTTTTCTTTGATGCTGATTTTGCATTTTGTTGCATAATGGTTTGATAGGATACATGAGAGCATTTCAACTGTTCAATATGCAATAAGGGATTCTTTTTGTTATTGTTCCAGCATGTGGTTTATTTTAGAGTCTCTTTCACGTACTCATTCCTAAGTGGAATGTATAATTTTTTGGCATTTGGGTGGAATGTTCTGTAGATGTCTCTTAGGTCCTTTTGGACCTAATTGCAATTTAATTGTGGATTTTCTAATCTTCAAACTATCTATTAGAGAAACTGGGGTGTCTATGTTGCCTGCTATTATTGGGTTTGTGTTCAGTTGTGATTTTAATTTTCTTAGTATGCTTTTTATGAAATTGGAAGCACCAGCATTTGCTGCCTATATACTTAGTATTGTGATATTTTCCTGATTAGCTGATTCCCTTGATTAAACTGAATGCCCTTCTTTGTAGCTTCTGATTATTTTTTATTTCAAGTCTATTTTGTCAGATATGATAATGGCCATGCCTGTTTCCTTGCTGATCCACTTGTTTGGAATACATTTTTTCCCATCCTTTCACTTGAAGATGTAGCCTGTATTTAAAGTAGACTCTCTTATACACAAGATGGATTTTTGGTTCTTACTTCATTAAGGTAGCCTGTGCCTTTCAACTGGAGAGTTGAGGCCATTAATATTTCAATTCTTATTATAAAAGGTCTTTGTAGTTCACTAACCTACAGCTTACTTCCTTTCTAGAGGCTCTTAGATGTTATTATACTTCTCTCAGATCAAAATATTTCTCCGTGATTCTGTTTAGGGTTTTGTAGTTGTTGTAGTACAGGGAGGTTTTCAGGATGTTTGTATCATGAAGGGTTTTTCTTTTTCCTTCAACTGTAGCAAATAGTGTTGCTGCATACAATACTTTAGGCTAGCCATTGTGATTTGGATAGCTCTAGACTCTTCTGGATTTCAAATTTGCATTGAGAAATCACCTCTTATTCTAATGGGTTTCTCTTCCTATGTGATTTCTGTTTTCAGTCCTGCAGCTAACCTTTCTCTACACATTTGGTGTTTTAACTATGATACTGACATGAGTTGTTTCTTTGCGGATCTTGTGTCGTTGATGTTTTGTGTGGTCCTTATATCAGGCTATGTCTTTCTTTAGTTTGGAGAGTTTTTCATCTGTAATCATGTTAAATATCTGGTCTATGTATTTCTACCCTTGATCTATGTGTATAATTCAAAGCTTTGTTCTTTTAATGGTGTCCCACATTTCCTGCATGTTCTTTACCTGTGATTTTTTTTATTTTTTCACATTCTTTGCTTATTTACTTTAGATCCTGTCTATCTTGGACTCCTGATAATATATCTTCTGCTTGGTTCATTTTCCTTTGAAGGCTTTTTCTTTGAGTTTGCAAACTGGGACACTGATATTTTTTTTTAACTCCATCTTCATTTCAGCTTGTCTATCTTCCATGTGCTTATCTCTTTATTGAATTAAGTTTCAAGTCAATTATCTTTACCATTGTAACCATTCTATTCAGCTGCATATTTGTATTTTGGGGACAGTCACTCCATTGTTTTTTTTGTTATCCTCTTGGAGTTCAATGAAGTGTTTGTTTCTTCACTTTGTGGATAAAGTTTATAATTATTATTGTAAATTCTATGTCCAAGGGCTTATCTGGGTAATTCTTTTTACAGAATACTTCTACTAGTAGCATGGAAGGCATACTGTCTTGGTCATTCATGCTAGTTTTGCAATTTGACCTGGACTGTGGAGTTCTTCCTCCCATTCTATGTCTGATATGATAACCTGACTTTCTTTTGATAGGGTCAGTACATGAGATACAGGGCCTGAGAGCCAGGCCACGTAAAGTTGATAGATATGCTATTTAATCAGACCAATAAAAGATGGCTCAAAAAATGTGGGTCTGGGGCTAGGGTGAAGATGTGGCAGAGAGAAGAGGAAAAGAGTGAAGAAGAAAGGAGTGAAGAAGAAAGGAGGATTCTCAGAACTCAAAGGTGTCTTTCTATCAAATAGGTTAGAAGATCACCTCTCCCAAGCTAGGCCTGAGTACATGGAGCTGGCTACAGGCAAGGAGGGGGATTGTGGGGTGGTGAGAAAGGGAAGAAGTAATTTACCAGGAAAAGGTGGTTCAGGAATGAAGAGGGTTCATGGGGTTCTGAAATTAGGCCCTTGAGTTTGCAGATGGTAGCAGTGAGGGGGGAAAAGGGGAAGGCAAAGGGAAAGCTTACCCAGGAAAGGTGGCTTTCAAACCATGTGGGATCATGGGCTGAGGTCTGGAGTTGAGGATATCATTTTAACCCTACAAGCAGCCACTTCCTGGGCTTCCTCCCTCCATTTGCAACTGGCACAACCTGCTAGAGGCCACAGCAACACAGCCATTTGTACAGACAATTATAGAATCTTAATGAAATAAGACACCACAAGGAACAGTTTGGGAAACTCCTTAAAGAATAAGACAGGGCACCCATTTTCACAGAAGCGAGTTTGCTCAGAAGATGTCAGTTTGCAACTGAACATTACACGGTGTCCATTAACCTGTGAATCCAAGGCAACCATTTACAAAGGACTTCAGACGTGGATCCAAGATCCAGACAGCCAGAGAGGTTCACGGGAGATAGAGCTTTAGTTTAGGACTTTAAGGAGGTTATAGATACAGAGTGATTTCCAGACATTAAAGAACTTTATAAAAACACACACTGGTTTTTGTTGTTTTTTTTTTTTCCCACGAGCAACAATGAATTGCAAATTCTAGATCCACTGGATGGAAGGTGAGAGTGGAGAATTAAAATCAAACCAAATAAACAAAGGAAGAAGGAAACAAAAGGCTGCACACACATTTCACTGGGGATCTATTGGCTTGACCCAGGGCCTGTTTAATGCGCAACACTTTCCCAACAACACGGTTAGAATAGAGATTTTTTTCCCGTGACTAGAATTTACCTGCATTATTGAAAACAGCTGCTTGGCTTCTCTTGGGTAACTTTCCAATTTATTACCTTCAAGTATGGATTGTTTTCATTTTAAAAAATTCCAAACCACACAGCATTATGTATAATAATACAATCCTGCCGACTCTGATAATATCTGTTAGCTATTCAAACGCAAAGGCGTTCCATTTAATGGAACCAGATTCATTTGTTCTGTAAATGTTTAGTAGAGTCTTGTAGCATTTACACCAGCAAAACCAGAACCTCTGAAATCAATAAAGGAAGGGTTAGGATGTCAGTCATAATTTACATCCCCAGCTGATAGCCACAGAAATGAAGCCCTTCGGAATTATTAAAATGCATTTTGTGCAGAGTATTTATTACTTGGCATTTCTTATTTATGATTCATTGAAAGATGAGGCTAAGGGAAATAAAAAACAAACTAAACTTTTCCAGAGTAATGAGGTCTTATTTGCTCTAAGCCAAACTCACTTTTATGAGGGCTCAACTCTTAAGTTGGTTTCATTCTCGCAAGCAATGATTTTCTCTTTACCTATATGAGAGTCCTTTCTTAAGCATACTCATTTAGCACAAAGAAAATGCCATTTGTAGACCTTAGTTCTGAACTGCATTATTTAAAATGCCTGATGGATAAAATTTTATTTGACATGAAACCACAAAAAGTGAATTATTGTAAGCTTTCTGATAGAGTTATTTATGAGTGCACTAGGACCAGCTGACTGGTGGATCTGTCTGAAGAACTAAGGACTGCCTTCCCCTTGGTAAGAGTTATATCCCAGAGAAAAGCAGCAGGGGCTGAAACCACGTTTTTAAATTAGTCTATCTCCTACTCACACAGGGGAGCAGAGTCTCAATTACCTAGCTCCATCTTCTGCTCTTCTAAAGTTTTTATTCATATTTCATTTTTTATCATTTAAAACAATTTTTTAAAACTTAAACATATTTTGATCAAATTCTTCCCCTTCCCCTGGTCCTCCCAGATCCTGTCCCCCCTCCCTACTCACCCAGCTTTAAGTTCTTTCTTAATAATAAACCAAAACACAACACAACAACACATCACTCCAAAACAAAGAAAACAAAATAGAATCACCCCCCACCCAAAAACAACTACAACAAACTATAACCGAATAAAAGCACACGCATAAAGGCACACCACATACTTAAACACACACACACACATACACCAACATCAACAAATGAAAAAAAAACAAACAAAAACTGTAGAGTCGATTATATGTTGATCACCTACTTCTGAAGGTTCGGCCTGTCCTGGAGTGGTTGCTATACCCAGTGTTGCTCTATTGGGGAAAACTGAGTTTTCCCTCTCCCAGCAGGTATAAGTCATAGATCAGTTGTTAACCTTTGCCCTAGTGGTTATTTTCATTCATTCACCCATTCATTCTGTGTGTGTGTGTGTGTGTGTGTGTGTATGCATGTGTGTAGATATGTATGTGTATGTGTGTATGTATGTATATGTGTATGTGTGTATGTATGTATATGTGTATATATTTAAATAAAATATAATGATATAAAACAAAAACTATCACGTTAGATTTGGGCAAAACAAACCAACAGAAGGAAAGAGACAAGGGAAGGCACAAGAATCAGAGACCCATTTGTAACCTCACTCGGGACCCCCATAAAAAGACTGGAAATTGTGATATTTATGCAGAGGACCAGCTTCAGATCAGTCCAGGCCCTGTGCATGCTGCCTCAGTCTATGTGAGTCTGTAGAATCTTGGTTCATGTTGATTTAGAGGGTCTGATTTTCTTGGTGTCCTCCTTCCCTCTTGGCTCTATCACTTTCTACTTCCTCTTCTGAGGGATTCCCTGCATTCTGAGAGGAGGGCTTTAATGGAACCGTTTAGAACTGAATGCTCTAAGTTCTCTCAATCTCAGCATAGCCTCTGACTGTGGGCTTCTATATTTGTTCCTATCGACTGCTGGAGGAAGCTTCTCTGATGGTAGTTGAACAAGGCACTGATCTATAAGTATAACAGAACATCATTTATTACTATCATTTATTACTACATATTTTCTTTCTTTCCTTTCTAGATCAGTGTTATTTGATAGGTCCCCGGGCTACCTAGTCTCAAGTTCTTGGTCACACAAACACTGTTGGGTTTGAGTTACATTTCATGGAGTGGACCTTAAGTCAATTCAATTGTTGGTTGGTTATTCTCACGAGCTTTGTGCCACTGTTAGCCTAGCATATCTTGCAGACAAGACACAATCATAGACAAGCAGTTTGCAGGCAGCTTGGTGGTTATAGTACTCTTTTGATATCATGCAGAATATCTTCCTGTAACATAGACAACGTTGAATGTGGGGTGAAGGCTCTATGTAGGTAACAGTTTGATGTCTCCATGTTCATTATAGGTGTTGTCTTCAGCAATGGGGCATTGTTCTCAGTTTGTGGAGAGAAACCTATAGTCTTGGCCTGGGTTGTTTGGTGGTTCCCATAAAACCACTTAGACCAACAACTCAATTATATGTAACCCAGTCCTAGTACTGGAAACTTTGTTGGGTGACAAGTGGTGACCTGTTGGGATTCTGTCTCCCCCATTATTCTGAAGTTTCATTTCAAAATTGGAAACATCTCAGATGTCCCAAAAACAAGAAAGGATAAAAAATTGATACACAATAGACTATTATTTAGCCATTAAAAATGGCATGAATTTTTCAGGCAATTAGATGAAACGATTAAAAAAAAAATCCTGAGTGAGGCATCGCAGACTCAGAAAGACAAATATGGCATACATTTGCTTATATGTGAATGTTATCTGCTAAGTCAATGACAACCAAACTACAACCCATAGACCCACAGAGGATGGGCATAGAATAAGAGATTAGAGAGAATGGAAATAACTGGTTAGGAAAAAGAAATAAAATAAATAGATATGGATGGAAGGAGGGGCTGGAATGGGGAATCAAATGGGGATGCTGAGGGAAGAGGGGATTGTGGGAAGAAATACAGGAAGGGACATCTAAAATTAATGACCATTTGAGGAATAGAATGGAAATCTAATACAGTAGAAACCTTCTAAAGTATATAATATATGAAGGCAATTGAAATGAATTTTTGTAAAGTTTTTCTTCCTCAAAGCAAAAAGATTCTGAGCCCAAGCATCCTTTAGCACACACTTATGGCATGGTTTCTTAGGAGAAACCAAAATCTCCATCCTGGACCCGTAACCACATATGAACCATTTTCTTCTCTGGATTGTTTCTTCGGGCAAAAGAACAAGCAAATAATTTTATTCAGATAATGTAGCCATTCATCTTACTGATAAGACCTCAGAGCATGAGAAGCTCCTGCCCACTCATGGGCCATGGGACTAAGGAGCCATGGTGACATCTAAGGGGCTGGAGCAAGCCAGGAGCCTCCCTGCTGAGGTTCACATTCTATTCCATCAATAGCAGCCTTCACCGTGGAAACACACTTTAAGTGTTTCTCACCTGATAAGCAGATAGAAGCGTAATATATACATCAAATGACTAACATAATAATGATGATAATTTGCATAGAGACATAAACATATGAATAATTAATACCATTGTTGGTTTTTTTTACAGCCTCATTTTCCATTGCTGTATTAGCCATGCTAAGTCAGGTTGAAATCTGATTATTCCACCTACTGATTCTACTACAAATGCCACTTTTTCTAATGGCTACCAGCTTTGAACCTGGTTCATAGACCAACAAACACTCTGTTTTTCTTCCTCAGTAGAACAAGAAATCTGTGTTTGCTGAGAGATCCTTGGCACGTCCCTAGGTATTTGTGTTGCTTGCTTACCGAGCATTAGATGGAATTCATAACTAATGTAGAAAAGACATCTTTACAATGAAGTGTTGGCTCCAGACTGGGATGCACACAGGTCCAGTCATCTGTATGGCTCAAGCCCTACTCTTGGGGTGGATGAGAATCACCGTGGCCACTTGACAAAAGAATCTGGAGAAAGTTAAGTGCACTTGCCTCAGTTTCTCCATCTTCAAACTGTAGCATCTAAGGTTGTCAGGCAGGTTAATCTGTGGATGCACTTAGAATAGCATACAGAAATGATCTCTGGAACCTGATATACGTGCTCATTCTAGTTAATGGCTATCTTCATCATAAAATGCTATCATGCATAAATTTAGAAATCCAGCAACCATGTCTTCAAACTATAATCTTAAATGTTTTTTTTAAAAGATAACTAATATTTACTGAAGAACTTATCCAACTGCTTTATCTAATTTCTACTTATAACCATTCTATAATGTAGGTATTATTTTTGTTCCTGTTTATAGATGAAGCAACTAAGATCAGAATGAGTTATAATTATCAAAAAGTTCACAGGCTGGAAAGATGGCTCAGTCGACTTACTGTAGGTAAGGTACAGTAGGTACTTACTGCCAAGCCTGAGGACCTGAGTTCTGTCCTTAGGACCCAAATGGTAAATGGAGAGAACTGACTCCTGCAAGTTGTCACACACACACAAACACACACACACACACACACACACACACACACAAAATGTGATTTTAAAAATCAGACTTCTTTCCTGGAGACCCTTCCCACTGAGCAACACATTCTTTTCACATTGCACACTATCTGTGATGCAAGAGTAGGAAAGCTAGCCTAAATGATCAAGAGGGGCAGCTATTTTAATTAAGCTGCAAACTACAATTCACTTCAGGAGAAGCCAGAGCATCTCCTGGAAGCAATGAACTGGAGAAGCATGGGAAATGAAAAAGTTTAAATGTACCACAGGAGTCAAAGAAGAAAAAACATTTATACCTAATTCTGGTGTTTATAAAAACTTAACTGGGCAAGCCTAAAGTGGCACAGACTCCATGTGCTAGTTCAAAGATCTTAACAACATTTAAGTACACACCACTAAAAGTTAAATGCATCCAAGGGCCCTGTAAATACCATCTAAAATGTCCTTCTTACATCGAGTTGTTTGTTTGACACCACTCTGAAGGAAATGGAATGCAGACTGATTTGCCCTCTGAAACAGGTCTCCCTGGGACACACCCTGAGGTACACATTTGTCTTGCCCTGTTTTCAACACAGCTCAAAGGCTTTAATTGTCCTAATGCAGAGGGCAGCAGGTTTAGGAGACAGCATGAGAGTGAGAAGGAGGTGATGAAGGATTCAGAGGAGAGCATGCTCGTGGTGATGTGTGCTCTGCCCTGAAAGTTCTGGTCGGACGGCTGGAAAATGCAGTTGCTCCCATGCTCATTCACAATAAGAATTCACTATGGCACGAGGGAACAGACAGGAGGAAAAAGTTTGTTTTACTGCAAGGATACGGTTAATACATAAATGAGGCTTCAGAGACATAAAAGTTGAGAAATGGAAAGAAAAGAAATAGTAACTGGAAACCCAGAAAAAGAGAGAGGAAGGAAAGGGGAGGGAAGGAGAGGGAAGGCCCATAGTCACATCCATCTCTTCCTATGTCTCCAGGCAAAAAAAAAAAAACTTTAATTCTTCCCAGAGTTCCTTTCTCCCTCCCAGGAAGTCCTGCCTTCCACTTCCTGCCCTGGTAACTGGCCATCAGATTTTTATAAAAACCTATCAGAAAATGCCTTAGGTTGGTGAAGGAGAGAGACACAACTTTTCACAGTGTACCATAACAAGGAACTTGTTTTTAGAAGCTTAGCCCCGTGCTTCAGACTCCCCAGAGCAGACTCAGTATGAAATTAGTAGTTGATAAAGCAACATCAAAGAAGCAAAACTCAGCTGAGCTTCCATTTGGACCTAGGGCTTCAGATTTGCGTTTGGATAAGGGTTATTTATTATTTCAACTCTTTGGTTTTGTTTCTTGTGTGTTTGTTTTAAGTATTTATGTATTCATTTTAGCTAAATGAGTACACTTTAGCTCTCTTCAGATATATCAGAAGAGGGCATCAGACTCCACTACAGATGATTGTGAGCCACAATGTGGTTGCTGGAAATTGAAATCAGGACCTCTGGAAAAGCACTCAGTGCTCTTAACTGCTGAGCCACCTCTCCAGCCCCAGTTTTGTTTGGTTTGTGTTATATTTTTAAGACAGAGTCTTGCTATAGATCTTGAAGTTTGAACAATGGAAGTGCCAGAGAAGAATCAACCAAGAAGGTTACTGCTAACTCAACAGCCAGGGGGGTGGGGAGGTGCCAGTGTCATGCATGAGTTTTCCAACTAATCCTTGTATCTGGTACAATGCACTTCAGTAGGAAATACAATTTCCTCTGGTTATCATATCAATTGAAAGCCTTCTACTGCTGAGAGAGCTAGCCAGAGTTGAAAGCTTGTAGCTAAAGTCTTATATGCAAGCTGTGATTTGGTTCTTTCCAATGCAAAGATTACTTGTGCTGTGAACTTTCCATCAGGTTAATTTACTTGTCAACTAGACATGGATTAAAGCCAATTTGCACTCAATGCTGTGTGTTGTGTGTGTGTATGTGTTGTATCCTATTTATCTTGACATCAGAGTATCTCCACTGAAATATTTTACAAAATACAGCCACTTCAACAACCAATCGCATATTGCTTTGTAACAGGTAGCCCCACACTGGAAAGCGAGAGTACGGTTGGCCAACAGCAGCGGTTGCCAGCACTTAAAGGAGTTCACAGATCACTGAGAGCAACAGACATGGGTGTAGGTGTTCTAGTTTACACTTTTGTTGCTGTGATAAACACCATGATCAAAAGCAAAGTGGAGAGGAAAGGCTTTATTTGGATCATGAATCCCAATTTTAATCCACGAGTACAGGGAATCCAAGGTAGGAACTAAAGGCAGAATCCTGAAGCAGAAACCACAGAGAAACATTGCTTCCTAGCACTTCCCATGGCTTGCCCGGCTTGCTTACTTGTACAATCCAGGACCAGCTGCACTGTGATGGTATCACCCATTGTTTAGTCTGAGCACTCCTCCATCAGTCACAAATCAAGGAAATGTCCCACAGTCATGGCCACGGTCCAGTCTAATGGAGGCAGTTCCTCACGAGAGATTCTTATTTCTCAGACGAGCCCAGTTTGTGTCAAGTTTTCAGAAACTGTCCAGAGGAAAGCAAGCCTTAAGTTTGCAAACACTAAATGTGACATTTGTTTTACTTCATTGACTGTTTAGGACAAAAGTCCTGGTTTTTCTTCAAGTAACTCCCTAAGGAAAATTCCAGGTGATATGTATGAAAACATCTTAATCTTTTCTTTTTTACATGTGTGTGTGCGCGCACGCACGCATGTGTGCCAATTGATGAATGTAGGTTTCAGAGGACAATTTGCAGAAATTAGTTTTTCCTTTCCACAAAGTGAGTACCAGGGATCAAACACAAGTCATCAGCTACTCTGGCCAAGCTCTCTATCACTCAGTGCTCTTACTGAGTGATACTTACTATGTTCAGGTGGGAAATCATTCCAGACTGCTATCCCCCTGCCCAACTCTTCCTTATAATCTAGCCTCAAATCGGACAGCCATTCCTCAAGAATACCTTCCTTGATCCACATTCCACAGTAGTTTCCACTCCACTTTCTTCTAGAAAGAAGTATTTTCCTACCTCGGCTTCCCCTATCAGTCATGATTAGAGTCGCTAATGTGTTTCTGTGGTCAGACTTCTCGTTCAAGGATTAGTTCCAGAAAGCAAGCAAACCACCACACCTTGGACCTGCCCAGGCCTAGCATGCAGAGCAGATGCATTCTGCCTCTGCTCAGTAAATATGTATGAGCTGAAGGAAAAGCAGAATGGGGTGGGGGAATCATAAATTTAAAAATGCATCCTGTGAGAAATTTATCATAAAGTATTTTTAACATCGTGGATTCTTCCAATTCTGATAAAATGCTGTGCGACAAATCATCTTTATTCACAGTTTATGAAACAGGAGACTATTGAAAAAATTAAATTTTCTAATATGTGTAAATAACAGAAATGTTGATGTCATTCCCCAAACTTTAGTTTCAGCTCTAAAGTCAAGTCCATCCATTGTTCCCCTCAAAACCTGATACAAATAGGCAATTCTAAAAATTAAAACAACACACACACACACACACACACACACACACACACAGTGCTGCATATCTTTAATCCCAGCACTTAAGATGTAGAAGTGAAGACAGGGAGATCAGAAGTTAAAGCTGTCATCCTCCACTACACAGTGAATTTGGTGCCATCCTGGGAAATGAAATAGAAGTCAGTTATATAACAGAAAACGTTGGGAGGATGCAAGCATGCTTCCTATCTGCCTGCTCGGCTTTTCCCTTCTATGGCCAACCATGGATGTCATTGATGGGTGATGGGAAAACCCAGCCTTTGTTAAAGTCTCCACTTGAGGAACTCAGATAGACTGAGACAACACAGGCTTTAATGGTCTGTGAATAAGGACAGAAACTAGACTAAATCATATCTAGTCTCTTCAGTATCAAAAGGATTTTATTGTGAATTTTACTTTAAGTTTCAGAATAAGCTGTTTTTCACAAGTGGAAAATGGAAAACCCCATGTGGCAACAAAAAGTTTCCAGTGGAAAATTTCTATCATTTAATTTCTAACAGAAGTACTTGCAAGTCTCCAGCCATCATGTTAGTCTGGTATGAGACAATTTATCCTGGGATTGACTCTCCCCAACACCTAAGAATTTACAGTCTTTATTAGAAACATCTTTCACATGCTGTACGTACTGGACATATCATTACACACACACACACACACACACACACACACACACACACACACACACACGATGGTGGAGTGTGATAAAAATGTTCTACGACTCTAGATACTGCAAAAACAAATTCCCCTAGAGATGGGATATAGCTCAAAACATGTCAGTTGATGACAGAATACTCTTCCAATCCTCATTGTGCCAGAGACAAACCCTCCTTCCTTACAGATAGATGTGTTTACAGAAATGCTATTTCCCAAATGTCAATGGGTTTCATATTGAAACCTCACTAGTTAAGCTATATTTTCAATCATTTCCAGCTCACTGCCAGGATAAAGAATTAGGCATCCTTTTGAGGTCATTGAACAGGATCTGACTATTTTCTAAGTTTTATGTTTATTGTTGGGACTCAGTGACTGTCATGAACATCAGCAAAGTTTGGAGTCCTTGAATTTTCAATATTTAAAGTTTCTTTTTTAATTTCATGGTGGTTCCAGTTGTACACAGTGAAAGATCAAAGACTCTTAGATTTTCTTTTCTTCTCAAAGGATTATTATATATGTAGATTCTTGTTTGGTCCCGGGAGAAGATTCCATGGCGATCTCCATAGATTCCAATTCTACCCCAGGATACAGTGACTTCAAGAGAAGTTTAAACTCAACATTATAGATGCCTCTCCTTGTATTCTAAGCTTCTTTGCCTTCAAAAAGCTTGGGTATCCAGAGGTTTTTTTTAAAAAGCAAAACTTTTCCTATTACATTGTTACACACTGAGGCCTTCTTTTTTTTCTGTATGTTTCCAAAAATAAGAGCCATCGGAAACTTGAACTGTTAGCACATCACCAAACATGTTTATCTGCATAATCCACTAACCCTTATTCTAATAAAACAATGAGACAGCAGGTTCAGGAACTGTGGAAAGCTTCTTATACTCCTCTTCCCATGTCAGGCATTGAGCTGACAAGTCTGGCTTGCATCCAGGAAGATTCTATCTATCATAAGAGATTCTGAGCCTGCCCTGGGGTAAGAGGCTGACCAACCCACTCCCAGACCCTAATTCTTCTGTTGGCATCTCTAACAGGCTGGCCAACCCCCAGGTTGTTCACTTCGTGAGGCAGTTTTGTGAGGCAGGGAGCCCACCTTACGGACGGTAACAGAATTAAAGATTTCCATGTGAGACAGCTTACAGAGAGTATATACAGTGATGGAATTCATCCAACTCTGAAAAAAGACAGCCCTCATTTCCAAGAGTTAGTTTGTGGGAAGTGACAATCTGATACTATATGTCCTAAAAAATTGATTGAGCCAGAAGCATACAGCAATGCCAGATTAATCCAACAACTAAGAAGTGGTAATCAGACATGACAGAGACAAATTTAAACTGAACTGGGGTTGGAGGCTGAGGAGGAATATCACAAGTGTCAGGCTCTGCTGGGCTGCACAGCAGATTGAGAGACAAAGAAAAGAATTGGGTGAACCTTAGGTGGCGGTGTACCGCCCAGAACTACCACAAAAGCACATCTGGACAGTTTACAATTATGTATTAATATGTTTCTATACTAAACTGTTAAATGTGGGGGACTTGAGGGGGCAGATCTGTCTGGCTCATGTCTACACCCAGGGCCTGGCATAGCAGGACATAGTAGGCATTCGGCAGTATTTATAGAATAAATGAATACATGCTACAACGTCACTGTAAGTGCTGTATACACTATAAATGTTAAATGTGTTTGTCATAGTGTAAACCATGGAAACTATCTCCATTCCATAGGCTATCATGTTTAAACCTTTAGGAAGTAGAACCCAACTGGAAGAAGTGGGTCCCTGATGTTGGTCCTGACGGGTTGCAGGATTTCCTGGGTTTCAGCCAGATTCTCTGCTTCCTGGTCCAGAGTGTACACCATTACTGTTAAGTCTCTGGCAATGATGCCTTTCTCATCATGATGGGCTGGAACTCCTTAACTCATGAACCAAAGTAAATCACCTTTAAACTGCTTTTTAGGGTTTCACCAATTAGAAAAAAAAAAAAAAAAAGAATGAATTCAATGTTTTATATTGCCTTTCTCAGCCTATCTGTTTTATATCTTTTATATTTGTTTGAAAATTGTGGCATACTGGAGTGGAGAGTGATCTATCTGTTCCTGCACTCACTACAAAGTTACACATTCCAGACTGGTTTGGAGTTAGACAGTCACTGGACAGAATGTTAGTAGGGGTAATGCATCCTTTCTAGCCCAGGGCATGAAGAAAGGAAATGCCTGCTCCTTACTCCCCTTTCCTCATACATGCTGAAAAAAAGACAGTGGCATGCAAGCTGCACTTGATGGACCACACAAGGCAATGAGCCTGCAACTGAGTAGCCCTGTATTTCCTGGTATACGTACATTAATCCACTTGACCATCAAGGCTTCTTGTCAAGGCCACTGACCTATGTTAAGTAATGTACTGGAATTAAAAAGCGAAAAGCTTATTGAGATATTACACTTCTCAAATGTTACAAAAATGCGAATGTGGTCAAATGTTAAATAGGAAAGCCAAGAATATCAGTGTTCTTGAGAACAATGGAACCCAACTCTTGTAGCCTTGATAGCCGGGGTGAAAAAAAAAATTCCAAGTAAACAGAAGTGAGAGTTACACTCAGTGCTAGCTTTATACCATCAGAGTTTCTCCCAAGAGGAAGCAGGAATCCTCCGCCTAAGAGTTTCATGCTATTCAGCCCACACACAGACCTTCATATCTTTATTTGGCTATGGACAGGATTTTCAATTTTATCAATCATTCCAAAGTGCAATCCATGGCTCAGGTGTCACTCCCAAATTCTCAGACTAAGCAAAATGGTTAAACTAGGTCCTTGAAATTGTGGATGCACATCCTAGGTCTTTAGAGCTGGCAATAGTATAATCCCCGCATGGACTGGGAGTATCAGGAAAGAGAAATTATAGATTTACACAATGCTAGGAACAAAGGGGGCACTTCTCTAATGTTACACAAACTATTATGAACTTCTTTTCTGTCATTTTGAATTGGTGAAACAAGAAAAAAAAATCAACAAAATCTCAGGTATTTCAAATGATTCAGCAACGAAGGCTTAATTTTGTTCAGACACTTCCCCATTCAGTGTTCCCTCTGCCCATCAGGTGGCTTTTTTGAGATAAACACTCTCAACCTCTTCTCCCATGGAAAGCAGGAAACATGTTAGAGGTTCTAATAGGCAATAGTCTAGGAATGATGAATTCCCTCACACACAAAGTCCTGAAACACCGATGAGAAGGAAAAGAATGTTACTTCGATTTGGGTCTATATCTTTAATAACTATAATTTCATCTTTCACATATACTGCTCATGTACCCTTATAACATGTTTTATTGTAGAAGTGGATATCACTGCCTCAAAATAGACAATAATAAACTCAGCTTCTCAACGAGATTAATATGATCATCTAGACTTGAATTTTAGGCAACTATAAAAGATAAGTATCTGAAAAACAAGCTTAAAATTCAGCATAGATCAGAAGAATTAAAGTCACCCTAACAACAACTCAACAGCAGAGTATCTTAGGTATTCAGTAGGACTAAATTCCCACCACTTTTGGAGAGAAAAAAAAAAAATCACCTGACAGTCTAGGAAAACAGCATACTATTTTCTCCCTAAATAAACTTTCCTATTTCAATCTCCACACTGTGCTGGGATTAGACTTGTGACCTTAAAAGGAAGCAGCAGCTGCCTGGTTTTGCATCGTTGCTCTGTTTCATGGAGCAACCACTCCAAGAATGGGGCAGATATGTAGACCATTTCTGGCCTGTGAATCCCATATAAACATTTTAAACTTCAGAAGGCCGGACCTGGAAGGTATACAAAGTGCTCTGAAAATGGGGTGGTGTTTACAGTTTTCAAAAGTTCATTATTTGGACATCTTGGGAATTATGGCTAGTAGAAGCTGTGTGCATAGGGTCATCTCCACAATGAGCACAGAACATCCCCTGAACACACACACATACACACACACGCACATACACATGTTTTTATATTCCTTAGCCATTTAGAGCACATTTTAGTCTCTGCAGATCAAGAACCCACCCCCACCCCCACCCCCCAGCTAAAGAGTGCTCCATTCCTACCACAGAAGGCTGACTTTACAGAAGCAGCAAAAAGTTACAAGGATTCTGAAAGAGTATCAAACCTGTACTGATTTGCTTGACTGACTTCCCTAAGACCTCAGAAGGGATGAACATCTTCACACATACACACAATTGTATGCACAGCACCTTATGTGAGGGAGAGACACTTTTTCCCTGTGCCAACCCCACCCATGCCAGTGCCCTAGGCTTGGCAAGAATGAAGCTGGGAAGGGCCGATTCCAGTCCCTGCCCACTGACAGCACTGTAGTTGGTCCACAGCCTGTAGGCAGGCTTTTGCCAGGACCTTTACAGCTTCTCACACCAGTTTCAGACCTGTAGACCAGCAGCTGCAGTTACATGTTCCACATTCCTTCCACTGCACCACATCATCCCTATTTAATACACCTGGCATGACATCTTTTGCATGGTGAGTACAACATGTCACAAGATAATTTGTGTATGGTCCCATGTTTATAAAGAAGTGAATCCACTTGTTAGGGCTGGTCTGACAATATGCCCATAGTCCAGATGGCTTAAGCAGTAGGAATCTGTTGTCCAGTAGCTCTGGAGGCTAGAAGTCCATGATTGAGGTCTTGGGAGGGTTGCTTCATTCTAAGGACTGTAAATGTTTATTTCATGACTCTTGCCTGCCAACTAGTTGTTTTGATAATTCTGTGGCATACTTTGTTTACAGGAACATCTTTGTCATACTCATCCTGTAAGCATGTCTCAATGTCAAATGTCCCCTTTCATAACAGCAAGAGGGACTGAGCTTTGGGGCTCACCCCAATGATTTCTTCCCCCCTTGTACCTGTTACTGACACAGTAACTGCCAACATGAGATGATATTCAAACCTATCAAGGGTTAAGATGGCTACAGACACATTTTTATTTTTAGGCACAGACTTATAGACATTTTATTTGTACTTAACTTTTGACAAAATAGAAACTTTGGTCATAGTTCTACAAATAATTCAAAAGTTCTTTCTGGTTAAAATACTATGTTAGCAAGTGATGCATAAGATCAAGAAAGTAAGCAGCCTCATGTCTAATGTAACCACAAAAGTTCTTTTATAAGAGTCTTAAATGCAAGTCTGCAATGCTTTCTTAGGGAAAGCAGGGCCAGTATCAAGATAAGACACTCCTTGCTGTGAAGGATTTGTGTTAGGTAATGGTGTTCTCCTGGATGCACAAGATGGGAACCTAACTACCCAAAGTCGTTTGGAAGATGACACCAGGTGACTGGGATTGCTGACATCCCCTTTGTGGAATCCACAGTAAGACACCCATGACAACATCTGGTCTACATTTCAGGGCTCTGGAGCCCCAGAAGTCCACTCTCACAGTCCATCCACAGACCTGTAAAGGCACCATGTAAACCGCAGGCAGGTTCAGTCACACCTTCAATTTGGAGTGTGCATCAAAATAAACGCGAATTTCCTAGATGCCAAATTGTATGTAAATTAGCCAAGACAACCAATTGGAAATAACACTAGGTAAGCTGGATAACGTAGTCAAAAGTCTTGAAGCTGGAACAGCCTGCTTTGGTGTGGTTCCTTCTTCCCCGAGCGACACCACAGGAGGATAGTGGCCACGGTCACTAGGACACTGACCTCTATGGCCCATACCTTGCAGTTCTTCAATCAGTACTTTCCTTTCAATTTTACAGTGCTTGTTTCAAACTGCGAAGCACCTGCCTGCGCTGCCTCCACAGGGTTATCTGACTCTGGGAGCATCTGGCCTCTAACACTGAATGCACACTGATTCTCACATGTCAACCACCTCATGTACTTGACATATCTACTGAAGTCTTCCATCTGCCCATAGCAGCATGGGAATCCACAGGCATGCCTATAGACATTTGGCAGTGGAGGCAGGTGAGGCATCAGAAATGGAGCTGTGGAGATCCACAGACACATTATGAAGAGATTCATGTCATTCTATCAAAGAGAATGAGAAAGAAGTTTCATGTATTCCTGTGCAGTAGTGTGTACACACACAAAGGAATGGACGGATAGACAGCTAAGACAACGTCACTGCCAGTAACTGGCTGTGGAATTAGTGGTTGAGGAGCTTATCTCATTATGTATTTGGTATATATTAATATTTCAATGAATAGGTGTTGACTTTGTCATCAAAAAACTTAGTTAAAACTGTAAGGGAAACTTTAAAGAAAATAAATATATATTCCTAGAAAGCATAAAACTTCTTAAATTATTTATGTCACCTCTTTCTTGAGATTAATGTTTCTAGACAGCCTACAAGTAAATGATCACTTGAAAAGCCTGTACCTCAGAAGCTATACAGCAATGAGACCTGAGAAAATCTGATGGCAACAGAAACAGCTGATACAAAAGGAAGGACAAACAAGAAATGTAACGCAACTGTTGTCTGCAGTAACTGACTTGATAGGTACTGGTTTGAAGTGAGGTATGAAATAAAGAAGTATTTACCAGTGGGAATACAGATTCATCTCTCAAGAATGTTACATAGATGCAACCATCTATCCAAATGTTGGAATGTTAAGGCTAGGATAACTACAGATTAAAAGTACCCCCAAAATAATGTACTTTATTTAAATAAAAAGATTAAGAATGAGAGAATAATGCTCCTTCCCCCAGGTCTCTACTTATTTATCACCTAGGACCTGTCTGTGATGGAGGAATTCACAGAAGTGACTAAAGGTACAGCCCTAAAGACAGGGACATCATCATGGACAGTCTGGATAAGTTCAGTCTAAGAATGTCAGTTCTCAAAAGTGGAGAGTTTTCCAATACTTAGAGAAGTGAGCTAAAAGAAATGAAGGACTCAGCCCATCTTTACTGGTTCTGAGGATGGAGTAAGGGATGCAAGGGTCAAGGAGTGTGAATGGTCCCTAGAAGCTGGAAGCTGTGCCTTTAGCTGATAGCCTGCAAGGAGAGGTGATTTCCCTGCAACAGGAATAGGAACTTGCATTCTGGCAGCTGCTTGGCTGTGGAGTTGAGTGTCTTACCCTAGGAATTTGAGTATTTGCGGTTTGATTACCAATGTGACTATGTCAGAGGATGGTAGAATCTTTAAGAGGAAGACCTAGGAGAGGCCACTGGGGTGGGGAGTATTGGCAAAAAGGAGAATGAAATCATTCTCCTCAGTTTTGAGCAAGTCAGTTGTTTCAAAGAGCAAACCTCACCTTTCTATGCTCCTGGCCTCAGGCTTCTTCGTTGCTATATGATGTCCCTCTTCTGTGTACATTTCCACCACTATGATACCAATCGTTATGAGGCTCTCATGACAACTACACCAACTGCTACACTATGCCCTTGAAAAACTATGTGCTAAATAGCCTTTTTTATTTATAAGGTACCCAACCCCAAGTATTTAATTGTAACAGAAAATAGACTAGCAGCTACCCTAATGAATGGCAGGAAGAATTCCCAGTGCTGTCTACTCCACGGTTTGTCTGTGAGACCCACATTGGACTTCTGAGCCACAGAAATATAAGACAGCACCTTTAATAGTGAATGTTAAAGCAGCAGTAAGAAAGCATACCACAAGAAATATCAAACCTACCATTGTAAATATACAGATGATTCCCTCTAAGCACTTCCTACGTTCTCACTATAAAGGGGATCCTATTAGTCCTGCTTTGACAGCTGTTTGGACCACTATAGCTCCTTAAGATTGAGTTAATTCAAGTCATGGAGATAAAAAACATCCATTCAGTTCCACAGACCTCCAAAATCCTGTGATTTTCATTGACTTTATTAGTCTAGGAATCAATGAGAAAAATCAGTAATATTTCTTTGCTATTGGCTTGTGTTTGCCTTGCCATTCATAATCCACTTCTGCTAAGGGACTAAGAGCCAGCTTTCAGTGACTTCTTAGTGTACCCTGGTGCCACCAGACATAACAGTACAGTCTGAACCTCATCAAGTTGGAGTCTGTACCCTGAAAGGCTAGAGTGAGGCTCCAAAAGAGAGTGAACCATAGCTGACCAAAGAGCCAAAGTTTAAACCCAATTCAGGCGCACCTATGTCTGGAAGTGCCTCTCACCTGTGCCAGAGGCACAGTCCACAGAATCCATGCAGAGCTGGTCCTTAAATTCCTGTGGAGCATACTGATCACACTATGTTACAGTTGTACCATGTGTTTAATGTAGTTACCATTTGCTGAAAAACCACGCTGTGACCTTTAAATTCTTTCTACCTGCACTCTTACTTTATTTACGCAATTGTTGACAGTTCTGTATGCAACACATGAGAGTTAAACCCAAGTCTTGGCTTATAAAGAGTAGAAGAGCCAATCTTCAAAACCTTACCTCTTAGACTACAATAAAAGCATTTGAGGATGAAATGGAGACATCTACACCTGCTGCCTAGTGTGCCTACACATCTGGGTGGTATAGAAAAGTCAGCAAGATTTGTAGAGTAGAAGAAAGGAAGATAAAGTTTAAGAGAGTGGTGTGGGAGTGATAAAAGATACCAGTTGTTTAAAAATCTGGCTCAATGACTAATACAGAAGTGGATGCTCACAGTCAACCATTGGATGGAGCACAGGGTCCCCAATGGAGGAGCTAGAGAAAGTACCCAAGGAGCTGAAGGGGTTTGGAGCCCCATAGGAGGAACATCAATATGAATTAACCAGTACCCCCAGAGCTCTTTNGGACTAAACCACCAATCAAAGAAAACACATGGAGGGACTCATGGCTCTAGCTGTATATGTAGCAGAGGATGGCCTAGTCAATCATCAACGGGAGGAGAGGCCCTTGGTCCTGTGAAAATTCTATGCCCCAGTATAGGGTAATTCCAGGGCCAGGAAACAGGAGCGGGTAGGTTGGAGAGTAGGGAGAGGGGGAAGAGGATAGGGGATTTTCAGAGGGGAAATTAGGAAAG
>NC_034592.1:37135527-37137388 GCF_900095145.1 Mus pahari | reverse complement strand
CCCTGAGCTTGTGTCTCTAGCTGCATATGTAGCAGAAGATGGCCTATTCGGCCATCATTGGGAAGAGAGGCCCCTTGCTTGGTCTTGCAAACTTTATATGACCCAGCACAGGGAAAGGCCAGGGCCAAGAAGTGGGAGTGGGTGGGTAATGGAGCAGGGGCGGGGGGAGGGTATAGGGAACTTTTGGGATAGCATTTGAAATATAAATAAAGAAAATAATACAAAAATAAATTTAAAAATAGGCAAAAAATTAAATGTAATATAAAGCATTATAATGTTCTAAAATGGTCAGAGAACAAGCAATCCTGAGCTGCTGCTACAGGGGGATTTCAGGAGATCCTGCCTCATGGGCCAACAACTATGGTGTCTGCCCTTGGCCAAGTGTAGATCACATACAGACACCATCAGTCCACAGAGTCCCTCTAACTAGCTCAACATTGCCCCCTTTTCTCAAATATCTATTACATCAAAGTAGGAACATTATTGATTTGGTTCAGATCTCATCCCAGGTCCCTGGCCACAGTAAAAGTTCAATAATTATTTATTGAATGATGCCATGATTGAGTGAGTATGCCTAGACCAGTGTCGGATAGATTGGCTAGTTCAGAGAAAGCTGAGCCGTGACTGGACATACTAGATTTTATTTGCTGCTTAGAATACGGTTTGTAATTTCACCTCAATATATTGATTAAATAGGTCTAAAAGATAAATAAAGCCTAAGTTAAAAAGTCAGTTCAAAAATCAGGAAGTGTTTTACCCATCTAACAAGATGCTAGCCAATAGCTTGTCTAAGAAGGCTTGTTTGCATCTTCAGTGACACCCTCAGGGTGTCAACTTCTTTTTACTTGTCCACTCTGCCACTTTCACCATGACACCCTAACATCTTATCTATTGCTAATGCTCACAAGGTATATCTAAAAACCTGGCAGCATCTCCCCCTGTTTGACCACAAAAAGATCAGCTACTGTACTGCCCCTTCATCCTAGACTAAGGATCAAAACCTTTCTTCCAAACCAACTTAACAGATCTATCCTTCATGGTCAGAATTCTATATCCCAGAATCAGATGCTGTCAATGGGAGGCTTTCGCATAACAGAATTAGAGTTGCAAAGCTTTACTCCCTGGAGAGTGAAGAAAGCGGTCAGCCTCCCTGCATGGCCACAAACAACTGACTACTAAGGCAAGTTAACTTGGTGTGAAAGCAAGGGGTAAATGAAGAGCTTGAATGATTAAGTATGTGCAGAGTTTCTACTGAGTAGCTCCCTGCATAGGTCAAGTCAGTCCTGTTCCCCCCGCCCCACCCAATTGCCCCACTACCCCACAACACCACCACCATTCTTGAAGCTCAGCTGCCATAGTTATTGAGCAGACAGACATGTCCTTCTGCCTTAATATCATCATGAGAACTAGGAAACCGTGGTTTCCTCTTCTATAGACTGCAACCCTCTGTGAGTCAATATTCCCAGCCATATAAGATCTGTGACGTATCAATTGATTCGATAAGTGAAAAGAAGACAATATGATTCAAATATATAACAATGCTTCAGGAAATGTACATTTCTGTGTTGAGATTTTGTCTGTTTCTCTGTATTGTAATGCTAAATTCTGTACCAGAATGTCTATGCCTACTAGTGAATTCTCACTTTTTTTTTTTTTAACTTTTATCATGCAAACCTTGTTCCTTGACTTAAAACTATTGGTTAAACAAAAACTGGCTACAGCCAGTTACTAGAGGAATTAGAGATAGGTGGATTTTGAGTTACCTAGTTGAGGGTGGAGAAAAGAGAGAAAGGAGAGAGAACAGGAATAGGAAGAATGAGAGAGAGAGAGAGAGAGAGAGAGAGAGAGAGAGAGAGAGAGA
>NC_034592.1:37126850-37135432 GCF_900095145.1 Mus pahari | reverse complement strand
AGAGAGAGAGAAAGAAAGAGAGAGAAAGAGAGAGAAAGAGAGAGAAAGAGAGAGAAAGAGAAAGGAGGAAGCCACCATGAGGGGAGATGGACCATTACCATGAGCACATGGCCAGGAGAAATAGCAAGTGTCTGGCATACACATCTGGGGAGGTTGCCAAGCCAGTAGTTAAGAGTAGACTAGGGGTAATCCCCCAATAATTGTCAGAGCCAAATAAAATAACCATAGTCTGTCTCATCCATCTGTAAGTTAGTTAGGAATAAGTTTACATTGGTTCTACTACACCTATTGAAATGCCTTGTATGCCTTTTACAAATGTGATTTAGACAAAGATCATTCTTGCAGCCTGCCTCCCATTCCTGAATAAACAGCATATTCAGACTTATCTAGACACCTCCCCACTTTCCTCATTTTTGAGATGTCCCCAGATAAAGTTAAAACTTGAAGACCCTGGATGAAGTTTGTAGCCTGACCTTCCCATTCCATAGCAGGCCCAGCGAGAAGAGGCCCTGAACTCACAGACTGTAAAGGGCCACAAGATACTTACAGACCTCCCATCTCTTCACCTATCACCGAATCTAGATTTTCTGTTTTCTTTCATGAAGAGCTGTAACATAAAAGAAGTAAGAGAATAACTGGGCCACCCTTCAAGCCTCCAGCCTAGACTCGAATGGTTTGAGAAACCCATGGCAAAAGTCAAACACAGCATCACTGATAAGGGAAGTTTAACCATTTCAGCGCCGACAGAGCTGAGTACATGCGCTCACACTCTCACACGATATAGTAAACATGCCTATCTGTTGCAGAGAAGACTGTGGGGCAGGCAAACAGTCTGTCAATCCTAATTACCTCGCTGGGACCACGCTTGTTCCTCCAGGCCCTTTGCTGTCTGGCATCTGCGCCCTGCATTAGCCAAGATCCTAGCCAGCTGAGGAAGATTGAGAGGCCATCTTGCACTTGAGCCTGTGAACTGTCATTCTGTGTCTCTTCAGGCTTGTGACGAGGCGTGCCTTTCCAATGAGCTGTCAGTTTGATGCCCAGCTTGTCAAAGCAGCTGTGTGCACAGACAGAGGCCTTTAAAATATCATACAGGGCTGGCCTGATCTTACCCACGAAATGGTAGCAAGGAAGACACTACTCAATGAAGGAAAAGAAAAAACTATAGAAGCATTCACCGATTAATTAATTGGATTTGTGGTCAATAACTATGATACAAAAAAAAAAAAAAGAAGAAGAAAAATGCAGTCACCATCCATACTCACAAATTAATACTTTAAATGAGCCATGGAGATACAAGCAGAAATTCTCTCTACTGGGTTAATGTGTTGAAAAATCAGGTTGAGTTAGTGGGTTGCTTTGACTTCTATCACATTCTACTCCACTAGCAGGAAAATAAATAAACACATACACACAAACATTCAATATATATATATATATATATATATATATATATATATATATATAGTTATAAATGTGTATATATATGTATACATATGAAAGAGCATCTTGTGTATATGTACATTATATATACATACATACATGTATGTATATATACATATGTGTATGCTGTATATGTATGTGTGTATGTATGTATATGTATGTATGTATGTACATACATACACACATACATATACAGCATACACATATGGTGATTGGTGTCAATCATCATGGGAGTTATAAAGCCAGGAATTTTTGTAGTGACATTTTCTCTGAGGTTAATATCCTTCAACTGGAGAAACATTTCAAAGATCAACTGAAGGATTAGCACTGAAGCATAGTTTTCATTACTATTCTAATGTCAAGGTGGAAAACAAAAGATGCCTTTATTGTATATAAAACTCCTCCCTTTGGTCACCATTGAGGCAAGGGGTGTGGCCAAATACTTGGGTTCTTTGACATCTCCATTGCTTTCTCCCACTTTTCACTTAAGAGTGATTCTCCATCACATGTCTGGTGCACGTGTGTGTGTGTGTGTGTGTATGTGTGTGTGTGTGTGTATGTGTGTGCGCGTGCGCACACGCACGCATGTGGGCGCTCAAACTATATCTAAAATGTTCACTCCACATTTTCAGGAAAGAGTAATACTGAAAAATGTGTCCCTTCCGAGGGACATTGTTTCCAACCATAGTCCCAGAACAATGCTCTCTAGAAAGCACTGCTTTTCAGAAGCTGGTCTGAAAGAGCACTTGTAACAGGACCATTATCAGTTTTTGAACTCTAGATGTGTGATTTTGATCTCTTTGTGTCCTGTTTAACCTCTTTATGACTCAGCTCACAAATATATAAACTATGGATACTTAATAATATCATGAAGGGTTGTCTGGAAATTAAATAAGGTTATATTTGTATGCCATTTATTAAAGAACCTTGTGCCTAGTAAACATTGCATCGTCATTGGCTTTTGTTATGAATCTATTGATATATATTAGTTTGATCTTCTTTTTGAATCAATGTTTACTGCTTGTTACAAATAAATTTTCATCACTCTATTTAGCTGCAATCCCCCTGCTTTCTCTTTAACATTTGTTGTTAATATATTTTTCTGCTAAATAGCTTTTATTACTATATGTCAGTTATACAAATTGAGGGGTTTTATTATAGCATTTCTTATACACATATAATATACTTTGCTTATGTTTACCCCTTTATTACATTCTTCATATGCTTATGTGTTTTATAGCATCACATAACAGAATTGTATCTATTGCTGAATGTATTAGCTTTAAACAATATACATTGAACTGACAAAAAATTTCGGGAAGTAACTATAGCATAGTGTCAGACTCTACAGTATGTTCCTAGGCAGTCTTGGGTGAGCATTCCTTATTAACCAGTGTCACATAGTCTTACATTAAGCAGAGGACACAGTGACATCTCAGGTCATTCAGGGGAATCATTTTACCTCCAAGCAGGAATACAGTCACCTCTTAATGATTTGGACACTCTGTCCTGTGAATAATTATCCTTTTAAAGGTAAGACAATTCTTTGGGAAAGGCTAGGGATGGCGGCAGGGAAAGAGCTTTATAATTTATTTGTACTAAGTCACTATGGCAGCCAACAAATTCCCCTAAACTTTGGATCCTTAAATGAACAATAGTCATTATTTCTCAGATTGAATGGGCTCCAGCCAGAGGTTCATTCACGGAATCTCGCCCTGTTAGCATTGGATGGAGCTGGCGCTGGCCCATCTGAAAGTTAGACTCGGCTTTCAATGATGGCTTTCCCAATCGCAGCCTGGTGCTTCCCAGCGTTCTGGATTTTCTCCCTTTGCATAGTTCAGGTTGTTTGCATAACACAGTAATCTCAGAGTAGCATCATTTCTTATATGGTGGCCAAATTTCAAAAGGTAAGAAAAATGGCTAAAACGCCAGGCCAAGCCTACACTTAGTGTTGGAAGAACTCTTCCACCACAGTCTAAAGCAGCGCTTGAAAGTGCAGCGATTCGAGTCTTCAAAATAGTAAACTCCATCTACTGATGGGAAAGAGGTAAATGGTAGGTGAAAACCATAGTTCTTACTCTTTCTTAAGAGTGTAGTCTGCCCAGGATTTAAGGTATTCATAGGACCAAGGTTCTTCTTCATTTTAGGTGTGAGTAATTTAGAAACCTTCCAAGGAATGTGAATAGGCCAAAGAGCTATGAGTCTTTGGAAAACAAAAGTCAAACCAAAACTCACATGAGATTTTTGTTTTGGTTTGGTTTTTTTTCGAGACAGGGTTTCTCTGTGTAGCTGTGGCTGTCCTGTAACTCACTCTGTAGACCAGGCTGGCCTTGAATGCAGAAATCAGCCTGCCTATGCCTCCCAAGTGTTGGGATTAAAGGTGTGCATCACCACTGCCCAGCGAGAATTTTTTTTGATTGTGCATTGTACACATTTCTCAATGTGCTGCCACATCTGGAAATGTCAAGATGAGTAGGAAGGAAAGAAGAGAAGAAAGCCCCTGACATCAGGAATAAATACTGAAGATAATCACAGACATAGTCTGTGGTGATTTTTTTTTTTTTTTTTTTTTTAAAGCTGAGGACTGAACCCAGGACCTTGTGCTTGCTAGGCTAGCGCTCTACCACTAAGCTAAATCCCCAACCCTCCGTGGTGATTCTTTAAAAGGAGTACTACAACCAAAACTGGCCAATAAAATTGAAAACTCAGACAAATCAGAAATATTCTCAGAAACAGAACCATCAACTCAAACATAAAATATAAAATAGCAGATAAAATCAGTAATTTCCACTCCTATCCTTGTCAAAAACAACAACAACAACAACTTTGCCCCAGTAGCTACATAGGAAAGTTCTACTAAACCTTCAAGGAAGAGATATTTTTAACTATATAAATTAAAATATAATGATATTATTTTCCCTTGCATTTCCTCCTCCAAAGGCTCCAATGTTCCCCTCCTCCGCACACTCTACATGCTATCCCAATATCTTGGCCTCTTTTACTTTAATTAATCGTTGGTATATATGTTCCTAGATTTATAAATACAGTCTCCTCGGTCCATACAATGTTGTTTGTTGTATATACTTGATGCTGGGTAACTAATTGTGTGACTCTTCCTTGGGGAAGGCTATGATTCCCATTCTCAGTATTCCCTAGTTTTCGTTTGTTCTTTGTATGGAGTTGGAGGTCCACGGGATTTCTCCCTTACATGTTAGCATGTCTATTGGTGTCCTGGTCTTGTTTGGGCAACCATGTTGATGAGATTTCATCAGCATGGATTCTCTGACATTTCTTGGAGAGATGGATTCTCGGAGAAATGAGTGTTCTTCTAGCTCTTACTGTCTTTCCAATCACTTTGATCCCTGACCTTATGTGCAGAATTTGTATTGTAGATGTATCAGTTGGCTCTGAATTTTGATCAGCTGTGGTTTTTTTGTAATGGTTTTCAAACAATGTTCATTTAGTGAAAAGTGAGACTTACTTATACTTATCTGTGGTTATCGGGATAAATATTTAGAGTGTGTGTGTGTGTGTGTGTGTGTGTGTGTGTGTGTATGTGTGTGTGTGTATATATAATTTTAGGTAAATAGATAATAATATGATCCCTTGTGAGCTTTTCAGACATCCTTACTGTCATAGCCTTCTCCCTCCCACTCTCTAATTCACTGTAATTAAAGACTTACCTTGTTTTTCCACTTCCCACTTCCCTTCAAATCACTTGTTCTCTGCTCTTCCCATCTCTCCTGCCCCTCCCTTTCCTCAGTTTCCCCTATACTTTCCTGGTTTTTATAGTTACTCCAGGATATGTACTCAAATCTGAAGATTTGGAGCTAGAGATCTCCAATGAGAGAGGACAAGCAGTATTGGAACGGATACTTTTAATATCAATTAAAACATCTCAAAAAGTGAGAATAAAAAAAAGTTTCCAACTCATTCCTTAAAGCTAATAGCCACAATACCAAAAGGGCAGAAAATAATAATATAACAGGAAAAAGTTTAGGCAAGTCTATTTGGAATGTAGACATAAAACCTCTGAATGGAATATCAGAAAATAATATCAACAATGTGATCAAAGGTGATGTATGTATGTATTATGATTAAATACATGTTGTTGCAGGAATGCATGGATATTTAAGCCTTGGAAATTCTACCAATATGATTTTCTATGTAAACAGATTATAAAAGAAAAAACTGGGTATTTCTCAAATGCACCAAACAGCATCCAATAAAGTTTAATACATCTCTTCACAAACTTGGAAAAGGGAAAGGTTTTCTATTCTGATAAAGAGTGATCTGTGCTTAGCTGCCATAGCCACTGTGGGGAGCCGCCCTCACATTCGCCATTACAAGATAGCGCTGATGTCCTGTGCTCTAACAAACAAACAAGGCAGCTGCGCATGTGCTGGGTAGATTTCCATTCCCTTGTGCCCTGCCTTTCCCGTGGCGTCATCTGGGGTAACAGCAGGCCGCCAACCAGAGGGTTACACGTCCTAGGCGGCGATCTTGCTCTATTTAAGCTGAGGGATTTGGTTCTTCTCTCTTTTTTCTTTTTCCCCTTTCTCTTCTCTCTCTTCTCTTCTCCCCTCTCTTCGCCCTTTGCCTGTTGGAAGCTTATGCTCTCCCTCTCAAGAGCATTAAAGCGTTGCTGCAGAAGGATCCTGTTTGTGTGCCGCGTCATTTCTTGCTGGCGGGAAGGTAGCGCGGGACAAGCCACGTTAATTAGTGTTCATCCTAAAAAGATTTCTCTCTAATGAGGAAATGGACCCCTCACCTCCTTCTCCCTATAACTACCCCTTTCCAGACTGATCCGCAATAGAGCAAGAGAAGAAAAAGAATTAAATAGGTAAATACAGTTGTACAAAGAAAAGGGAACTGCTACTAACTTGTTCCTAAGCCATCCCAGAAAATATGATTATCAGTCTAGAAAAATACCAAATACTTAGAATAATAAAGTTTACATAGGATCAATTCCCTTATGCCAATGACAAGAATGATGGTGATATTCATATACTTTTAAATAGGGAAATAACATCTTTATTTATAGATAACAGAAAAGTTACTAAACACAACTCCACATGATGGTTCATCATGGAGGGTGGGAAATGTAGTATCTAATGTATATGTATATTTATTAGTGAATAAAATATTAGAAGCATATATTGAAAAATATAGAGTGGTCTAGCTGTGGTAGCATGAACATGAGATAACTGGTCACACTGTGTCTACAGTCAGAGAGTAAAGGTTGATGGATACTGGTTCTCAACCCACTTTCTTTTTTCAACCCAGGGTCCCATCCCACATTAAGGATAGGTCTTCCCACCTCAGCTACTTCAATCTGGAAATATCCTCAGAGACACAAGAAGGGGTGGATCTCCTCAGTTATTCTAAATCCAGTCAGGTAGACAACAAAGACACACCTTGTCCTTAAGAGAGGAGCTACACAGGTTATATGCAAATGCTATTGCACTGTACACAACCTGAGTACTCACAGGAGCTCCTGGAACAAGCACACACCACAGGCACTGAGGGAGACTATCATTCTATTTCTTTGAAGAATTTCATGAATAATTCTCACTTCTTGAGATATTGACATCAATACATAAAGGCTGCCAGATAGTGAAAATATTTTACTTCCTTGAATAAAGTTTTCTCAATTTTCCAAATTTTGTATAATACAAATATATTTATTTTATAATTTGATTTTTTTTGACTAAATATGGTGGCACACCCCTATAGCTCCAGCACTCAGAAGGATGAAGGAGGAGGATTAGGAGCTCAAGGGTAGCCTTAGCAAGATAGAATTTGAGACCACCTCAAGAAAGGAGTAAAATAACTTTTTAATCAAACATAAAACACTTTTAATATTGACTTATCAGAGGTCTCTTCTGTCTAAATTAATACTCCTAAAGATGCCCTCTAGTCCAAGCCCAACCCAACCAAATATCTATATATTAAATATCCTCTTTTAATAGCACAGCACTTTATCACAACAGAATTTATATTTACAAACTATGCCCCCCTTTCTGCCTTTGGTCCTTAGAACTATAATTCAGTAACAATTTATGACTGTTTGTCACTTTCTCCATTGTAATAAAACACCATATCCTATAAATCTCTCCTCACGGATCCAGTAGCAAAGGTGCTCTGAAAGATCTCTGAGTGGGTCTTCAGGCAGACCCCACAGTGACACCACCACAAGGCTCCTCCTTCCACATGCCTGAAAGCACATCTAATCTGAACACAGAACTAATCTGCAGAGACCTTGCAATTTATCTTTCACCATGATTACAATTTCTAATCTAACCAGCAGCAGCTCAAATTGAACTCTGATCCAAATGATCAATAGCCATGGGCAACCTATTAGACATGTGAATATTAAATCATTCTGGGGTAAGAACTATCCAAATGAAAAGCATGTAATTACCATCTATTAACATATATTTAAGCAAATATGACAGAAATGCAAGATGTGTCTTATATAAACTATCAGAATTCCAATGATGGTGATGCTAAGGTCAGATGATGTACTTTACATAGAAATTAGTGCAAATTATGAGTAATGATCTCATGCACTTATTGTTAACTATATTGGAAGTAGGCTACAAACGTTTCCAATTTCATTCTTTTTCTACTTTTGCTTATTATTTCAATTTTGCTTCCTTTGCATAAAAAGAATCCATGGTCCATAAGTGAAAAGATAAACTGTTCTATAAGAAAATGACTTCGGGTGGCTGGTAGATAGTTTATACACTTAGAGCAGTATAAAGTATACAGAGTCAAATCAAAGAAATACTGAGTCCCTAGTGTGAATAAGAAAAAAATAATAAAGTTCTCCAAAATTCCTCTGGTAACTCCCTCAGACGTTTAACCATACTGTTGGAAATTTTTTCTCATGAAAACCCAAATCCCTAGTGTTCTATGGTAAACCTAGACAAGTCACTTTTTAATGGCATGTTCCCAAGACTTCCTTGCAGTTTGCCAAAGTCCACGTGACAGCACTTAACATGATGCAGATCCACTTCCATCTGTATCTGTCTTCTCCGTTCACCTCAACAGCAGTAACAGGCACATACCCACAAATGCCAAAGAAACCGCCAAACTGATTTCCAGAGTGGTTGTAACAGCTTGCAGTCCCACCAGCA
>NC_034592.1:37122422-37126007 GCF_900095145.1 Mus pahari | reverse complement strand
AAAGAAAAAAGAAATTCTCAACTGTACCGGGGCTCCAAAGTGCTCAGAGTAATCTTTTTCCATAGTAACCTCTGAAGCTGTGACTAGATCATGGCCGGTCTTTCCAGCCATAGATACTTTATGCCCTTCAGGCATGGATATAGGAAGACCATCTCCACACCTCGCTTTCATGTCCAGCAACACTGCAGACCTAAAACACAACCCTTCTTTCCAGCAGGCAGCATAGCCATTTGCTCAGCCCTCTGCCCATGCCGCGCCTAGACATGTTTCCTTCCCTACGCATGGACTTAACTCTTTAGCTGTTCTCCTTTGTGCCTGTTTCCTTCTTGTGTCCTTTTCTACATTTCAGTTGTCCAACTTTTACAATTTCTCTTGAGCCAAAAGAAGGAAGGTTGGGCAGGATAAGCATTGGTTCTGTTCTCCCTCCATGACCTGGTGATCCTGCCATCTTGTGAGAGGTTTTGTCTCTTTTGCAGCTGATCAGGACTTGAGGACAAGCTCAGGTCTATTGTTGGAACTGTGCTGGGTCCTTCTGGGAACAGGTACAACTCTGCTTCCGGTTGCCTGGGCGCTCTGCTTATCCAGTGTGACTGCTTGACCCGTGGTCTTTTGCTGGTTGTTTCACTGGTAAAGATGTTTCCATAGAATCTACTTCAAATAAAAGGAAACCTAAATTACTTGCATGTCCTGGCCACTTTGGTGCTTGAACTCTCTCAGATTGTTGGATAGTATTTTCCAATTCTCTTTGCATAAGAGCTCCTTTCCTGACCTTTACCTGAGTGATAGTTTAACAACATTTCCCCTACTTGCTTTGTATGAAGCGTTCAATTTTCTTTTTATCTCTTTCTACAGAAACCATTTCAACACATCTGCCACGGAGAACTGGGGTCTTTCAGGCAAGATAAAGATTAGTTTGACCTTTTCTCCATCAATTAATCAATACGGTTACACCACAGTTACCTTTTAACCTGGGTGTTTCCACCCTGCAGCAGTAAAACATGATTTGGGAGACTGCTCTGTTTTGTATACGGTTACCAATAACCCGGTCTCTGGGTCTCTGCGATTAGACACCATCTCAGAGCACAAGGGAGCCAAGGAAACAAAGGGGGATTTTATTGTCTTCATCAGCAATGGGCTAGTAAATCTGAGATTGTAGCAGCAATATAGGAAGGCTTGATGACCGGAATTAATTGTTAGGTTGTTGTGAGGAGAGCCATTGCTGAGGAAGGCTCTGAAGGGTGGAATTTCAGTTCCGAATATGCTCTACTGCCTGGGTTAATGTCTTGAATTTGCTTTGCTTTCTGTCTTGTTTTGTTTTCCATGGCTCGGGGTAATCTTCAACTTGTAATCCTCCTGCCTCAGCCTGTTTCATGCTGAGATGACAGGTGTGAGCTGCCAGGCAAGGTTGACCTGCTCTTCTCTGGGTCACAGGTGAGGGATCTAGAAAAGGTGACCATGAGGAAGTACCTCATTATGCTCAAGTCCTTCTTCTGTGACTCTACTTAAGGCAGATGACACTACCAGTTGTCCCTTCTGGGAGCTCTTCATGGATAGAAAGATCAGACATTAATACCCATGTCTGTTTCATCAATTAATTTTAGGACTTACTGTCTATTATAACATCCATCTTTTTAGGTTTACAGGAGAGGGACCTAAGCCCTGGAAAGTGACTTATTTTTACTCAGATCCCGCAAGAACTTAGATGTTAAAATTTGTTTCCTAGCTGGGCATGGTGGCGCACGCCTTTAGTCCCAGCACTTGGGAGGCAGAGACAGGCAGATTTCTGAGTTCAAGGCCAGCCTGGTCTACAAAGTGAGTTCCAGGACAGCCAGGGCTATAAGGAGAAACCCTGTCTCGAAAAACAAACAAACGAAAAAAAAACATGTAAAATGTTTCCTGACACCTGTGCATCATCTCTCCTAATATCATACTGTCACAGTCATTCCTAGAAATGCCTATAATACTTGCAAAGTCACTGTGTCTTCAACAACGAATCCTTGAGGAAATGGTACAGACTGCCCCAGGCTTGGGTGGCAATACTGTTATCGCCTGACATGTAGAGTTGGAAACAAAATGTGAATTACAGCCTTGTCACTAACCAGCTATGTGACATTTTGGCAATTTAATTTAACCTCTTTGTGCTTTAGCATTCTCTTCGGTGAACGAGAATACTGCAGGAAGGTGTCTGGACATTTACAGAATCGGCAAGCACACTGTTGAAGCCACCTTTGGTCCATCACAAGTTCTCTGTGTCACCTGTTCCTCTCCCTTCATTTCTTTCTCAGGATTTTCAGTGGATCTGGGGCTTCGTTGCATATTATGATATTTTGTGTCTTTACAATTCCCAAGCGCTTTCTAGTTCTTGGCTTTCTGACAACATGTATATTATAAAGTCCACCCCCTCACCCCTGTTTATATGGAACAGTCACACAGGGAGCAATTATAGGAGGTGATCTTTTAAATATCAAAAACAAAAGTGAACCAGCAGTGCCCAGCAGCTCATTCAGAATCTGACTGTTCGTGGGTGGTTTGCAAGGAGTAAACCCGTCTCATCCCCTCAATGGGAGCACAAGGTTTTTGAACACGTTCTACTTTGCTTTTATTTTTAAATGATGTGAAATCCTGCCAGGGCCAAGCTTCAGTAACTCGTGATTGGTGCATAAAGTGAACTTTACTATGGAGTCTGTTTGGTTCCCAATAGCAACTCAATCATTACAGTCTCCTTTTAATAGCAGAGCGGCTCCTTTCCCTTGAACCTGGCTGACCAGTCATTAAAGCGTGTCTTGTTTAGCCAAGGAACATTCTCAGATAATGTGCGATCCAAGGCTGTAATCACAGATGGGAGCTGTGGGTCTTTGTTTCCTTACACTTCTTGAAAAGAAACTTCCCATTTTTTACTTATATAATAGTCATTGCTCCCCCTTCGTGGTCCCCCCTTCCACAGTTCCTCATCCCATTCCTTCTTCCTTTGCCTCTGAGAGAGTGAAGGGTGACGACCCCATAGGAAACTTCCCAACTTAAGAAGCTTCTTTAAAAAAACAAAAGGACATACCTTCTTCTCAGCACCTCATGGAACCTCCTCCAAAATTGACCATATAATCGGTCACAAAACAGGCCTTGAAAGATACAAAAATATTGAAATTATTCCATGCATCCTATCAGATCATCACGGACCGAGGCTGATCTTCAATAACAGCATAAATAATAGAAAACCAACATTCACGTGAAAACTGAACAATACTCTACTGAACAATACCTTGGTCAAGGAAGAAATAAAGAAAGAAATTAAAGACTTTTTAGAGTTTAATGAAAATGAAGCCACAACATACCCAAACTTATGGGACACAATGAAAGCAATCCTAAGAGGAACACTCATAGCTCTGAGTGCTGCCAAAAAGAAACTAGAGAGAGAATACACTAGCAGCCTGACAGCACAACTAGAAGCTCTAGAATGAAAGGAAGCAAATTCACCCAAGAAGAGTAGACACAGGAAATAATCAAACTTAGGGCTGAAATCAACCAAGTGGAAACAAAAAGAACTATTCAAAGAATCAACCAAACCAGGAGCTGGTTCTTTGAGAAAAT
>NC_034592.1:37119937-37122411 GCF_900095145.1 Mus pahari | reverse complement strand
TTGCAAACTTTATATGCCCCATACAGGGGAACGCCAGGGCCAAGAAGTGGGAGTGGTTGGGCAGGGGAGCAGGGTGGGGGAAAGGTATATGGGACATTCGGGATAGCATTTGAAATGTAAATGAAGAAAATATCTAATAAAATAAGTTAAAAAATAAAATATAAAATATAAAAAAAAGAAGCTTCTTTAAATATTACATTCCTCTAAATGAACACTGTGCTGCTGACGACAAGCACAAATTCCTTTTATGTGATTGGGATTTGAACTGGTTCACACAATAGAGAAGAGGGCTTCAATTTAGTGAAAATACTATGGGACGAAACATATTTTGGACTTGCTTAGTTTTCATATTCATGAAAGCTATCTAAGAAGTCAGCAACATTACAGACATGTCATCAACACAGTTGATGACACTGCCGTCAGTGGTGCCAGACCTAGCATTCTGACTTTCTACTGGCTTCCACCTTAACAAGCAGATTTTTGCCCCTCTTTATAGCTGGGCAAGAGTCACCCTACCAGATGGATTCTGAAAACAAAGGGCTGAGATTTAAAAGAAAAACTTTAGGACTGTCTTAATAAAGTTATGGACTACTATTAGCCAATCTTCCAAAAGTTCTTTCAAACTCTTCCTTAGGGATTATTCTATTTCAGAAGGATGACGGATATAAATATTTATGTATTTGGAGACTTTCCCTTTGACCTAAGGAAGTTTACATTTTTCTTAGAAATGTGATTATTTTATAGAACAGATAGACACAGGAATGCAAAGAAAAGCAATGAAGGCTTTCTGCTCTCTTTGTCTAATGGAGACTTTAAAGATTAAAAAGATATAATCTCTGTGGGGAGTAGGGAAATGGACATCTTCACACATTGCTAAGGGAAATGTGCTCAGTCCTCCCTTTTAAGGAAGAACTTGATATTGTAACAGCAGAGCAGTGTAGAAATGGGGCTCACAGGTTGCATTTCCAGACATTGTCCTGAGATGATTTGCAAAGGACACAAATATTTGTGTGCAAGAGAAAAGAACTTTAAAAGTAAAAAAAAAAAAAAATCTGAAAGCAATATTAATATTCAATACTGAGTAATTTTAATCAGGTATTTTATATCATGGAATGATACTTTACCAATAGAAGTGCTTATGTAGATGTACTTGATTAGTTTGGAAAGATGTTGATAAATGGCTAAAATACTGTCTTAGTCAGGGTTTCTATTCCTGCACAAACATCATGACCAAGAAGCAGTTGGGGAGGAAAGGATTTATTCAGCATACACTTCCACACTGCTGTCATCACAAAAGAAAGTCAGGACTGGAACTCAAGCAGGGCAGGAAGCAGGAGCTGATGCAGAGGCCATGATGGGATGTTCTTTTCTGGCTTGCTTCCCCTGGCTTGCTCAGCCTGCTCTCTTATAGAACCCAAGACTACCAGCCCGGAAATGGCACCAAACACAAGGGGACCTACCCCCTTGATCACTAATTGAGAAAATGCCTTACAGCTGGATCTTGTGGAGGCATTTCCCCAACTGAAGCTCCTTTCTCTGTGATAACTCCAGTCTGTGTCAAGTTGACACAAAATTAGTCAGTACAAATACATAATCAAATTTTAGCATAATACTGTTATAGAGGGTAAATTATACATGAATATATATGAACTGAAGCGTGTACACCAAAATACTGTGACTGTTAAGAAGCAAGTGTTCCGGAGGTATGTGCATGTTTCCATTTCCTAATGTGTCTATAATTAGTATGCATTGTTTAGGTGCATATAAAAAAACAAAGAATGGGGTTGGGGATTTAACTCAGTGGCTGAGCACTTGCCTAGCAAGCACAAGGCCCTGGGTTCGGTCCTCAGCTCTGAGAACAAACCAACAACGAAGAATGGGATATATTGTTTTTATGTTCCTGCAGCCCACCACATATGAGATTCATTACAGTAGCAAAGGAAGCATAATGGCATACAAGCCAGAACTCCTTGAATAAGCCCTGAGTGGGATTAGATTTTAAAGGGAATTCTTGGTATTTGGAAATAATGATGTTACTGAAATTTGGGGGTCATATCATGGTCCAGATGATATAAGAGAAATCAGGGTCCTTTCTTAGGCTTCTTGGTCTCATTGAGAAAAGAGTTTAAGAATACACTCAAATAGAAGCTCAAGAAAAATTTTATAAGAGTTTAAAGAAAAATCCCAGAGTGGGAAAGCTGTAATACCTTGGTGGATGCCCGGAGGAGGATAATGCCTTCTAAGCTAACATCAAGGTCAGACACACGGCATACAAGCAGCCATGTGGTGGGGAGAGAAGCTTCAGAGAAACAGTAAAGAAAATCAAAGCATTGGGGAAGCCTAACATGCTGTGGAAAGCATACTTAGAGAGAGGTGTGAGAGTCAGGGACACATAGAGAGGGACGGTGAGACAGCGAGAGAGAGAGAGAGAGAGAGAGAGAGAGAGAGAGAGAGAGAGAGAGAGAGAGAGAGAG
>NC_034592.1:37117645-37119932 GCF_900095145.1 Mus pahari | reverse complement strand
AAGAGAAGAGAAGAGAAGAGAAGAGAAGAGAAGAGAAGAGAAGAGAAGAGAAGAGAAGAGAAGAGAAGAGAGAAGAGAGAAGCTATACTTTTCTGAATAATTCAGGAATGTGAGCAATCCTATGAAATCACATGGCTTTGGCCCTAATAAGTTTCTGCCCCAGCAATGGGAATTCTGGAGAGGATTAGTACAGGATCTCAGTAAAAGACTAATAATACCTCATATCTCTTTAATATGGCTTAGGGTGTCCCTACCCACCTTCGTAGAATGATTTCATCCAACTGGAATGTTGACCCCAGGCCAGAGATTCCATTCTCTTGTCCAGGAGTGGGGTTTTTTTGGTTTGGTTTGGTTTGGTTTGGTTTTTTCATTTTTGTTTTGTTTTGTTTTGTTCTCTAATAATGATTATATTACCTATACTAATATACTAAAATTAAAATCTCTATTCATTCTTCCTGATTTGGTATGTCATCATTATTAACACCTTGAGACAAAGGCTCTCCAATGATACTAAAGAAAGTAAGCCTCTAAGAAAGAAGACAGAGAGAAGGGAAGAGAAAAACAGTCAAACTGGCTGAATGCTCTCCGCTCCACAGTAACAGACAGACCTCATATACTCACCAACCACACAGCACACAGAGAAACAGAGGAAGAACCCAAACTATATCCTGGGGAAAGCTGAGATGTTTGGATTCTCCATGAAACTCATTTCACCCAACAAACTATTCTTGACACATTTGGTTGGGGCCACAGAAAAACGTGGACAGATAGTATGTGCTGTTGTATCTTGAAAAACCTTCTCTTTGTGAAGTCAATTCACATGAGTTCAATGTCCATTCCAAATGTGACCTTCTCCTTAGACCCGAATACCATTACATTCTCAAACAGACCCAGCTAAACAGGATTCCTCTCTATTCTATGTGTTTCCCTCTTTTTACCCAGTCTGTGATACATTACAGAGGATTATTTATTCCAAATGTGGCTAAAATTGTGATATTTGTAGATGTTTAACTCCGAAACATTTAATGTAATATTTACTTCCAAAATTTAAATACAAAATGATATAAATATCATATGATAATATCATAAATGATATTCAATTCCAAAATAGCATGATTTAAAAGAAAATGTTTGCTTCACATCCAAAATATCCTCTAGGCAGTATGCGAGTGTTTCTTTTGGTGATAAATGGTATATAAACATTCATAAACAGAATCATAATTCTGTGCCTCAATGGGACCTTTGTTCATCAGACAAATGGTTAAAAGTAATCTTAACTAGTATGTTACATGTACAAATGACCTGACTGTGAGAATTCACTAGGAACAGAGCCAGTCTATCAGCATTGTAAGGATCAATTTGATAACATGATGCTATCAAACAGTTGTTCATTTTCCCCAATTCTCTCCCCAGTGCAAGCCACCAGGATATGCANCATTATAAAAGAAATCAGTTAAAATCCTCTTAGCATGGACTATAGTTAGATTGTTCAATAATTTCTCTATTCATATTATTTGTGATATCTATAAATTTTGCTTGGTCAGTATAAGATCCTGTAAAAATTACAATGCATACCCCACCAGAGGAGAGTTGGCCACCAAGGAGGGCTCTGACCCCGAAACTCAGGTGAGAGCACCATCTTGTATCCCAGGTCTCTCAGAGACTGGTCCACACAGGAGAATGCGTGGGCCGCAAAAGCAACAGAGTTTCTTGGTCAGGGTACCTTCAAGCCTTCTTCCTCAGCCAGGAGGAGGAGCTGAGACCCAGACCTCTGTGCACCTTCCCTGCCAGGACAGAACTTGCCTGCAGAGAGTGCTCTGACCACTGGGACTCAGGAGAGAGTTGGAGTCCCAGAAGTGCTGACAGAGGCTAACAGAATCACAGGAGGAACAAGCTCCAGCCAGAGACAGCTTGAACATATCTAACACCAGAGATTACCAGATGGCGAAAGGCAAAGGTAAGAATCTTACTAACAGAAACCAAGACCACTCACCATTATAAGAACCCAGTACTGGACCACAGCGAGTCCTGGATACCCCAACACACCTGAAAAGCAAGATTCGAATTTAAAATCATATCTCATGATGCTGGTAGAGGATTTTAAGAAGGGCATTAATAACTCACTTAAAGAAATACAGGAGAATACTGCTAAACAGGTAGAAGACCTTAAAGATGAAGTACAAAAATCCCTTAAAGAACTACAGGAAAACACTGCTAAACAGGTAGAAGTCCTTAAAGAGGAAGTACAAAAATCCCTTAAAGAACTACAGGAAAACACTGCTAAACA
>NC_034592.1:37109862-37116785 GCF_900095145.1 Mus pahari | reverse complement strand
AAAAAAAAACAGATGTCCCTCAACAGAGGAATGGATACAGAAAATGTGGTACATTTACACAATGGAGTACTACTCAGCTATTAAAAACAATCAATTTATGAAATTCTTAGCAAATGGATGGGTCTGGAGGATATCATCCTGAATGAGGTAACCCAATCACAAAAGAACACACGTGATATGCACTCACTTATAAGTGGATATTAGCCCNNAATCTTAGAATACCCAAGATACAGTTTGCAAAACACATGAAACTCAAGATGAAAGAAGACCAAAGTGTGGATACTTTGTTCCTTCTTAGAATAGGGAACAAAATGCCCATGGAAGGAGGTACAGAGACAAAGTTCGGAGCTGAGATGGAAAGAAGGACTATCCAGAGACTTAGAACAAAATACCCATGGAAGGAGTTACAAAGTTTGAAGCTGAGATGGAAGGAAGGGCCATCCAGAGACTTCAAACAAAATACCCATGGAAGGAGTTACAGAGACAAAGTTTGGAGCTGAGACAGAAGGAAGGACCATCCAGAGACTGCCCCATCCAGGGATCCATCCCATAAACAAACTAAACCCAGACACTATTGCATATGCCAGCAAGATTTTGCTGACAGGACCCTGATATAGCTATCTCTTGTGAGGCTATGCCAGTGCCTGGAAAATACAGAAGTGGATGCCCACAGTCATCTATAGGATGGAACACAGGGTCCCCAATGGAGGAGCTAGAGAAAGTACCCAAGGAGCTAAAGGGGTCTGCAACCCTATAGGAGAAACAACAATATGAACTAATCAGTACCCCTAGAGCTCTTGTCTCTAGTTGCATATGTAGCAGAGAATGGCCTAGTTGGCCATCAGTGGGATGAGAGGCCCTTGGTCTTGTGAAGATTATATTCCCCAGTACAGGGGAATGCCAGGAACAGGAAGCAGGAGTGGGTGGGTTGGGGAGCAGGGCAGGGGAGGTTATAGGGGACTTTCAGGATAGTGTTTGAAATGTAAATGAAGAAAATATCTAATAAAAAATACAAAAAATGCATTAGGCTGGATAACTTTTAAGCAGTGAAAACATAACTCACACATCTAGAAACTGCGACACTGAAGCAAAGTGCCAGCAGATTTGGTGACTAGTGGGAGTCTATTCCACATAAAAGTGCCCTCACATGACAGAAAGAGCAAAAAGATTTCACCATGTCTCTTTTATAAGGGTACAATGTCACCTGGCCACTGCATGTCAAAATATCTGAAGAAGAAAAAAAAAACTGAAAATTGCAAAAGGTTCATTTGGGCTCCTGGTTTCAAAAGTTCCGTGGTTGCTTGGCTCCACATTTCTGTCCTAAAGTACAGCTGTTTTTTTCATGGTGCCAGGAAGCAAAGGAGTAGGGAAAAAAGCTGAGGAAGAAATACCCCCTTCAATGGTAAGCCCCCCATAAACAACTGCCTCGAAGTAGGCAACAGTTCTTAACAACCCAAACAGGTACAAACTTATCAGCGGATTACCCAACTAAACCACCAATGAGCTTAACAACCAAATGATTCAATCACTTCTCTACATCCCCATCACCTGAGGGACAAGCCATCAACGTGTGTCTTTGGGGGGAATATTCCAGATCCAAATGCTTAATGCTTTCTCCTTGGACCACCTTCCAATGCACGGATTTTGAGGAGATATCACTGTTCATCATTACAGAGCTCATCCTATAATCCTGTACAGTTTTTTAATCTATAAGTACATTCATCTTCTTCCAGGACCACATTTCATTTTTCCTTTCTTTGTTTTATTTTATTTTTTATTATTTAAAACCATTTTTAAATTTAAATATATTTTCATCATATTTCCCCTCCCCCAATCCCTTCTATATCCTCTGCCCCTCCTTATTCATCCAACTTTTAAGTTCTTTCTCAAAAATCAAACAAAACCCCAATACTACAACAAAATCCCCAAAAGCAAGAAAACAGTATATGACTACACCCAAGACAAGAAACAAAACAAACCCACCAAACTTTAATCAAATAAAAGTAGCACACTCACAAAACCTGTAGAATCCATTATAAATTGGTCAACCACTCCTGAACATGAGGCTGGTCACGAAGTAGTTGATATACCCAATGTCATTCTCTTTGGAGAAAACTGATGTTCTCTCTCCCTCTTGGTATAAGTGAGTGTTTAGTTTCTAAGTTTTGCCTTAGCTAGACGTTCATTCATTCATTCACTCATTCATCCATTCTTCCATCCATCAACCCATTCATTTTTTTAAAATATAACAAAATAAAATAGAATAAGATTAAAAAAAATTTTAAAGACAACATTGAAGTTGGTCAAGAGAAACCAATAGTAGGAAAAGCTCCCAAGAGATGGCACAAGAATCAGAGACCCACTCATTTGCACACTCAGGAACCCCATAAAAACACTAAACTGGAAGCCATTACACATATGCAGAGGACTTAGTGTAGACCCGAGCAGGCCCTGTGCATGATGCTCCAGGAGGATGGCCTTCCTTACAGTGAGTCAGCTTTGCTGTCTCTGAGTAAGACTTCCTTTTCTTTATTCCCATGGTAGCTTTAACCTCTTATGCCACATACTATAATCTACTTGTCCTGCACACCCACAGTGCCTTCCCAAACATACTGGAATTTAGCAATACATTAATGTGGCATAAACCAAGTATCACATTGCAGCTCCAGCAGTGTTCCCAGGTGGCTCAGCGCACTACCAACGAGGCTTTCATCCATAGCTCAGTGTTGGTCTCCCTATCAGATACATTGTTTGCAGACACTTACTCTGGATGGACTCTGTCCTTTCCTCTGCAGAAGCTTTTGTGTTTCATGATCTTGATGTCTGGGTCCTCAGCGTGGGGATCACACACCATCTTTTGTGCTTGTCCCTAAGCCTTTGGGAACTGGTGTAATACAGCTGTTCCATTCGTGGCTGAGCACTCTGACATTTTGACCATTTGTGAGATTCTACGTTACTACCCTCTCCTAGAAAGACAAGCCTCTCTGGTTTAGTATGAGAGCTGCAATCGTCCCAATTTAGATACCATGTTTGTTTAGCCAATACTAGTGGTAGGTTCAACCATGAGGCCTGTGAAATCCCCAACCACAGGCTCTGGCCTTGAGTTTATTTTTATATGAGTCTATTTTAATTCCTTAAATGAAGATGAGTAGTTTTCTCAAATCTTAACTTAATAGAAACATAAATCAATAATCCAACCTAAAAAGGAGCAAACAACCAAAATAGACTTTTAAAAAACACATATAATATCCAACAATCATGTGAAGTGTTTCCTAATATAAAGAATCATCAGAGAAATACAAATCATAACTACTATAAATTATCACTTCATGTCACTTGGAATTGATTTAAACAAATATAAAGATGTAACAATAATGTATTATTGAGGGTATATATAAAATAGAAAGTTGTATACTGATGTCAGGACTGCGAGTTGATACAACCATTTTTGAAAATAGATGTTTCTCAAAAGTAACTGAAATTATTGCTACCACATGACCCAGTAATTCCATTCCTGATACGTATCCATGAGAAATGAAATCAGCACCTCACACAGATATCTGCACTTCCACATCTGGTTGATTTGAATGAGAATGGCCCGGTCACTCACATGCTTGGTTCCTAGTTAGAAGAACTATTTGAGAAGGAATAGAGGCATGGACTTGTTGAAAGAGGTGTCAAAAGTTCATACCAAACCTAGTACCTCTCTCTCCCTCTCCCTCTGCCCCTCCTCCTCCCCCCCCCCTCTGTTTCTCTATCTTGCCTGCCTATGGATCAGGATATAGTTTTCAACTACTTCTCCATCTTCATGCCTGCCTGCTGCCATGGTAATACTAGGCTAACCTATGAAATTGTAAGCATGGCCCCAGTTAAATGTTTTCTTCTTTAAATTACTTTGGTCATGATGACCCTTCACAGCAATAGAACAGTAACTATGACAATATCCATTGTAACATTTGTCTTACTAGCTATGATACACAGATAATACGTGTCCATCAACATATGAATGAAGGATCTATATATGTGTGTATATGTCCATGTCTATATATATATATACTATATATATATGTATATAATGAAATATGATTTGCCTTTATAAGAACATGGATGATACAAGAGGGATTTATACATGAAAAGTTTCTCATGATCTCTTATATGTTGAATCTAAAAACTTCGAACTCAGAGGAGCAAAGAATAGGATGACAGTTGCCCAATGAATGAGAGTAATGAGTAGAGATAGGAGACAGAACTCAAATGCTATGAAGATGTGGCTGTATAGAATGACTAAGGACTGACTTTAGGTAACTGTATTAATTACCTTTCCCTTGCTGTGGTAAACACCTGACCAAAGACAACGCAAGGAAGAGAGAGACCATATTGGCTTGCTGTAACAGAAGCCTAAGGGCTCATCATGGTGGGACAGCATGGAATCAAGCAGCAGGCATGGTGGCAGGATCCAAACCCTGAGAGATCACAGCTCATCATAAGCACAAGGGAGAGAGAACAACCTAGAAGTCTCATGAGACTTTAAACTTTCATAGTTCACCTCCACTACACTTCTTCCAGTAAGACTGTACCTTCCTGCAACCTTTTCAAACAGAGCCACCAACCGTGCTCTAACACCTGAGGGAGAGATTATGTATCCGGCCTGGCACAAGTGAAGATATTTTAAAGGGATACTTGTATTTCTTAATTTGACTGTGAGACTATTGAAAGAGTGGACCCAAAAGATATGGGCATTTCTTCACAAATGTTGTATTAGGAGAAGGAAAAGACCCCAGTAAGAAAGATCTGCTGGAAAGAGTTTTCACACAGTTCTGTTTGTTAGACCACTTCACAGGACGAGCTTGAAGCTCAGTTAAGTAAGATTCAGTTGTAGTCAAGATCACACTTGGACTGTAATTTCTTAGATATGCTCATCCTTAAACTTTAGTCTTTCTTCTGGACTGTCAGCCCTACAGGCATATGGGCAAGCGGGAGAGGGGTGGGGAGGGGTTCACTGGATCTTTGGGTTCCTCTTCCCAATGTAGCCACATTGAATAAAGCTCCACTTTCTGTTTTCTGCTTTTCATTTGGTTTTTAAAAGTGGTTTATTTAGAACATGTGGACAGACCCAACTTGAGACACACAGGCACACGTTAGACATCCCCTCCCCAACCCCAAGCTCGATTCCATTTCTCATTCCAACTACTGCAAGTAAAAGTACTGTATACTAAAAGTTGTGTCCTAGAGGTCTGCTAGAAGAGGACATTTAAGGGGTTTTGCCATCGAAGGAAAAAATAAATGTTACCTGAGACGTTGTGTTGATTTTCTCCACCACTGTAAACATTGCAGTCCAATCTCAAGGACACATGGTAAAAGCATGTATTTATGAAACATCATTTGAAGGGCTACAGTTTCACCAGGTAGAAGAAAAGGAACACACAAACTCACAAATAATCAAAGAGAAGAGCTTTCTTTCGTTGTCAACCAATTTTCCCATAAGAGGAGAAAAGATGGCAGTGAAGCTTTCGTGGAACAAGAGCCTGACTCCCAGAATCCATTGCTGCCTTCATGTTAATCACCTAAGAACATTTTCTAAGTTAAGCATGAGGGGGCCATGAAACCCCTTGGGTCAGACAACGTCATACAACAAAATAAACATGAGGCAAAAAGCTCCATAAACACCTAGATGAAATCCTGCTGCAAGTGGCAAGTCACTAATGACAGCCCTTCCGTTCCCTCTGCAAGTGGTCAAAATTAATGAAAAATATTGAATTCTGTGCCAAGCTGATTAACAGCAAGTTCATACAACATCATTTAAAACAGGAGAAAATGATGCTTGAAAGGGTCCCTGATGTGTTTTTCTCTTTTTTCCTAAGAGACTCTCAATAGCGTTCTGATGCTGCATTTTAAAAACCACTTTCCCAAATTGGGGCCCTTCATTATCCTGCATTACACTCATTCTCTCCACCGAGGGGGTTCCATGAAAGAATGGCACCCTCGTTGTGTGTTCCCATTAAATGCACCCTCTCTCTCGTTTCATCTCTACTGTGAGGACAGTAATTTCATTTCACAGCAACTCACTTCTTTGTCTCTATGCTACCAAATGCAGAGTTCTAGAACAACACGGGTGTGGCCATTTTGGAGGCCCTTCAAGAACCTAAGAGACCAGCAGCACCACCAAGATTCACCAGCCGTCTCTGTGGGCACTAAACTGAATCAATGGGCAGAGTCTTTGACTTGGGTGTGAGACTGTATGAGGCAGAACAGAAGCACTGGAAATAAAGCCTGAGGTTGTCTGTTTACACTCTGCCTGCTCTTTGCTTCCCTGAGATTACGTTTACAGACAGCAGATTACATTTGCCACAAATGAAAGAATCAAGGTGACTCTATGAGCCTCTGGAACCAGTGTTACCTCTAGGAAGGATGTGCTTTTGCACAGGAGCCAAACTGGGAAAACTTCTAGCTAAACAGAAATCGGTGTGTATGCTCTGCTTTTAAAGGAAAGATAGGTGTAACAACAAATATAATTCTCAGTGACATAGGATATTCTTCCACTTACCCTGGAGATACACATGCCAATTACAGGAAAGTGTCTAAGGCATTAGCTCACCTAGAGCTAAAGTCTACAGGAGAGAGTTAACAAAAATATATGGATCTAAGAATATTTTTAATTATGTTAAATATAAGCAAATAGTAGTAGAAACAATATATTCCTATCTAGAGTAATTTATCAACATGTTTGTTAGGCTGCACATAGATCCTCTAGATTATGCTAATGTGCAAATAAAATGTTTTGCTGTATTTTAGAAAGTGAGCCCAGAAGATCTTCCAACTGGTAATGAGGACACATGCTCCACTATGTTCATAGCAGCTTTATTTATAATAGCCAGAAGCTGGAAAGAACCCAGATGTCCCTCAATAGAGGAATGGATACAGAA